>NW_027271559.1:20000-325813 GCF_040938485.1 Diadema antillarum
AAGTCAGTGCTAGACTATGTTTAGTCTTCCTTCCAGGCGATTTCAAATATTGTATATATAGTATATATCAAAAAAATCAAAGTCGCCTGGAGCAAAAACTAATTACAATAAAACTTTGAAACTCACATATGTTGGACCTTATACGGGACTTAACATTTTCTCAAAGTATGAATTCTTCAGTACAATTAGTTCTCCTTCCAGACGCTTTCAAATATTTTTATGTACAAACATATGGTAACTTCAAAGACGGCTGGAGCAAAGACTACTTCAAGTTAGACTTTGAAACTTACATATTTTGGACTTTGTTCCCAACTTAAGTTTTTTCTCAAGTATGAGTGCTTCACTTATTTTAGTCTTCCCTCCAGGCGCTTTCAAATATTGTACATATAGTACAAAGGAAAATTTTCAAAGACGCCTGGAGAGAAGATTAATTGGACTTACAATTTCAAAGTCCGATATGTTTGGCCTGCCACGAAACTCAACATATTTGTCAAGTATCAGTCCTTCAATACAATTAGTTCTCCTTCCAGACCCCTTCAAGTATTTCTATGTACAAACATACGGTAACTTAAAAAACGGCTGGAGTAAAGACTACTTCAATTGAGACTTTGAAAATTATATATTTTGGACTTTGTACCAAACTTAACTTTTTACTTAAGTATGAGTGCTTGACTAAGTTTAGTCTTCCTTACAGGCCCTTTCAAATATTGTACATATTGTATATATTAAAAAAATCAAAGTCGCCTGGAGCAAAGACTAATAACACTTACACTTTCAAACTTCGAAATGTTGAACCTTCCACCAGAGTTAACATTTTCCCAAAGTATCAATCCTTAACTATAGACAGTTTTTCTTCCAGACGCTTTTGATTTTTTTTATGTACCAAACAAATGGTAAATTTAAAAACGGCTGGAGAAAAAACTACTGGGAGTTAAGATCTTAAATTTTTGAATTATGTTAGTCTCGATAAGACCTATCGACACTATTAATTTCAACTCTTAACTATATACTTCATATACTGCAGAATACCCGTAACTCTAACCCTAACCCTAACCCTAACCCTAACCCTAACCCTAACCCTAACCTAACCTAACCCTAACCCTAAATCTAACCCTAACCCTAAACCCTAACCCTAACCCTAACCCTAACCCTAACCTAACCCTAACCCTAACCCTAACCCTAACCCTAACCCTAAACCCTAACCCTAACCCTAACCCTAACCCTAACCCTAACCCTAACCCTAACCCTAACCCTAACCCAAACCCTAACCCTAACCCTAACCCTAACCTTAACCCTAAACCCTAACCCTAACCCTAACCCTAACACTAACCCTAGCCCTAGCCCTAGCCCTAGCCCTAGCCCTAACCCTAACCCTAACCCCCTAACCCTAACCCTAACCCCAACCCTGACCCTGACCCTTACCCTTACATTTTACCAAAATATGACTCCTTAACAATAATTAGTTTTTGTTCCAGACGCTTTTGAATTTTATGTACAAAAGAAATGGTAACTTTAAAAACGGCTGGAGCAAAAACTGCTAAGAGTTAAGATCTGAAAATTTTGGAGTATGTTAGTCTCAATGATTCCTATCTACCCTATTAATTTCAACTCTTAACTATATACTTCATATACTGCGGAATACCCATAACCCTAACCCTAACCCTAACCCTAACACTAAACCCTAAACCCTAAACCTAACCCTAACCCCTAACCCTAACCCTAACACTAACCCTAACCCTAACCCTAACCCCTAACCCCTAACCCTGACCCTAACCTAACCCTAACCCTAACCCCTAACCCCAACCCCTAACCCCTAACCCTAACCCTAGATAAAATAGATTTTATTTTATTTACTTTAGAGAGGAATTCATTCAGTTCAATGACTCAAAGCTCAAATTCGTGCCAAACCCAGTTTCAATTTCATTTACAACTTCGTACTTTGAAAGTTCGAATTCAATCAACATACACAAATTCTACTTGCCTTTTTTTACTTGATTTCAATTTCATTTCCAGGTCTCATACTTATCTTAATTGTATTGGACGTACTTCTTTCCTGTCGAACTTTCTGTCACTTTCAATTTATTCCTAACAGTATGGAGGATAAATAACGGAAAGG
Organism: Diadema antillarum; assembly: GCF_040938485.1. NCBI lineage: Eukaryota > Metazoa > Echinodermata > Echinoidea > Diadematoida > Diadematidae > Diadema > Diadema antillarum. The sequence goes on from NW_027271559.1 coordinate 22,117, forward strand.
TGCTAATTCCGCCAATGCCAACGGGTCGTCAGCAGCCCATCAGGGATCACCAGTGTTTCGGCCATTTAAGTAATGGACACCTCCCCAATGGCATCTGAAAAACACTTGGCATCAATAACCTCTCTTCACTCCAGATTACCAACACTGTCTCTACACCCCTCTATTCCTATCATCCGCCCAGGCCTTCCCAACTATCCATACAGACCCGGTCTCCGCTGCCCCACAAATCCTCTTAATCCATCTTTCCCCTCCCTACCAGCTACTCCCATTGCTCTAACCCACCTCCTCACCGATCGTCCAGCAAATTCCCTGCACCCCACTTCCACAGTATGCACCTCTGCTCTCCACCCCTTTTCTCACACTCCTCTCTCAACTCAGCATACCTATCCAACTTTCTTTCCCTTGCCCCATCCATTCTCGTTTCCCATGACACAGTCAGCTCCACCATTGCTATCCTGTGCACAACCTAGCCATCAACACGTCTGGCCGCAGCGCAGACACCACCACCTCCTCACCACTGGCACTGTACGGTTTCCCTCATCCACCCGCACCTTCCAGTCGTCCCCCGCTGCTACAATCCCTCCAACATCATCCCCTTGGCCCTTCCTCCTCGCACTGCATCTCACCCCCTCCTTCACAAACCGGATTCCCCTCACCCTAGGAGGCCCATTCTTCCTTCTCTCCTCCACTGCCACCCTCGCCACTCCCGCCATCTCCTTCAACACCTGGTTGTGCCTCCATGTATAGGCCTGTTTAAACCCTCCACATGCTGACAAAATGTGCTCTATAGTGAGCCCTTCGCCTCGTTGCAAACCCTACATCCACTGACCTCCACAATGCCCCACCTCTTAAGATTTACTGGAGAAGGCAAAACATCAAAGGCTTAACTGACCATGAAGCGCACAGCTCCAGAGGACATTGACCTGAGGTCATTCCATGTCACCTTTCTCTGCTCCACCCCTTCCCATCGAGTCCATACCCCCTGTACTCCCCTGCTGTATAGCCTTGGCAATGCGGTACTCCTCCTTCTCATTAACTGCCTCCACGGTCCACCAAATCCGTCCTTCCCTTCCTGCCTTTTTCTTGCTGTACCATCTCACACCCTGATGAAACCCGACCCCGTTCCGTCCCGCCTGAACCGCATCCTATATCTCCTTCCACTTTGCCATTGCAACTGCCTCATCTGCAGCCTCCTCCGCCCTCCACTTCCTCCCCGTGCGGATCGGTGGCCTAACTCCTGCTATTGTCTGGTCCTCATCATCATCACTAGCCTAACCTTGCCAGGTTTAAATTCCTCAACCACTGATGTCATAGGTAATTGCAGCTTGCTTGATCTCCAAAAGAATGCCAGATCTGTAAGCATTCTCGGAACACCTAACCACTTCCGGTAGTACGAGTTCATCTAAATTTCTGCTGCATCCTCTCAACTCTGGATACTGCCAGCTCGTACACCTGTAGTTGCCACATGATTCGTGGTAGCAAGCCAAACTGGCAGCACCACACCTTCGCATTCCCAGGGCTGAGCGTCCTGTCCACCCTCTTCAGACACTCCACCACTTTGCCATAAATCTGAACATCTCGATGCCTATCAGTCAACTTGCCCTCATACCATCGCCCAAGGCTCTTTACCCCCTGCTCACGAGTGCTCAGTAACCTGAGGTATATCCTCTCCACCAATCTGAAACCTCCTTGCGACCACCTTTCCCTTCCGCACTGACACTGGGCGGCTCTTCTTGGCCTTGAACTTCATCTCTGACCAGGCCACCAACTCCTCTAACATGTGATGGCCATCTTCAACCTGGATGCTGGACACGATGGTGAGATCATCCATGAAATCCCTAATTGAAGGCACAGCTACCTCTGCAGCCAGCGTCAACATTTAGGAAATAGCCATATACACAGTTGGTCAAAAAGGTGGAATGATTTTGTATGGAATAAAAGTCGACCGTTTTGTTTGCATTTAAACGGTTGTGACAGGCTGGTATTTTATTGATTACGTAATGTTACCGGATTATTCAGGTGATATTTGAACATGAGGAATATTTACGTAACAAAGTTACCTTGTGCAGACTATAAAGCCCTGTGCAGTTGAATTATTGCCCTTTTTTGCACCTTGTAGAGAAAGTTTATTTTTTTCCAAGTTCCCTGTACTGTTTGCATTAAAAATCGGAACAGAGCCCCCTAGACTGTGCCTAGTCCAATGCTGACGGCAATGCGCGAGAGAGAGATAGCGCTTAGGCAGGAGGGCTACAAGCAGACTCGTATAGGAGAAATCCTAGGGATTTCACAGGGTGCAGTCTCTAAAATCCTTATGCGTCATCGTGAGAGATAAATGTTCTGCCACGGATATCACCCCCACGTCCCAGACTGACAACTAGTAGAGATGATCGCCAACTGTTGAATCTTAGCCGCAGACACCGGAAGTAACCCGCGAGTCGTCTTCAACGCTTGTGGAGGAGACATCATGGAATCAACGTCTCAAGATCAACAGTCATTCTCAGATTGTTACAACATGGCTACCGAGCACGATGATTGGTTAGATGTCCACGGTGTCGCCTGACGGTTCGCCACGGGGAAGCTCGTCTCCTCTGGGCCAGGCAGCACAGGACGCTTCAACTTTGGCATTGGCAACACGTTATCTTCATGGAGGAGAGCCGGTTTATCCTTGACCATAGAGATGGGAGACAGTGAGTTCATCGGTTAGGTGGGGAAAGCCTTCGGGATGATTGTGTCCACGAGACAACCCAAGATGGAGGAGGAACAGCGATGGTCTGGGCCGGAATCCATTACGGAGGAAAACGCCATTAGTGGTGCCGGATGGCACCACTAGTGGCGTTTACTTATCTAGTGAACGCCGCTGTCTACAGGGAGATACTGGAATTCCACTGCTTTCCATGTGAAATGCATGTGTATGGTTTCAATTTCCTACTGCAGGATGATAACGCTAGACGGCACAGGGCAGCTGTAAGTTAGAGAATTCCTAGAGGCAGAGGGGGTTGAGCAGTTACCATTGACAGCTTGTTCGCCAGATATGAACCCCACAGAACATGCATGGGATGCCCTATGCTGAGCCATCAACGGCAGAGAGGTCATTCCTCAACATCTGCAGGAGTTGGCAGCTGCGTTGAGGGAAGAGTGAGAAGCCATACATGTCGACGTCATCAACAACCTGGTGGACAGCCTGCCACAACGCCTAGCGCTCTGATTCGTGCTAGGGGTAGATATGCCCGGGGTGGACATACCCGATATTAGTGAAATCTAAGAACAATGACTAAATTTGATGTGAACTTGATGGAATCACACACACAAAAAAAGTCATCTGGAAAATTGAATGACGTTTAAACCAACTATTCGGTTGATAAGGTTTCTTTTGTAATATCATTGATGTTGTTTTATGCCCATAGTTTGTAATGATTTAGGCATATACTTGTTAAAAATCACTGTGAAAGTGTGTAAGCGGCATGATAACAAAGTTAAGTGATCGACATACATCAAACATATCATTTTCCAAGCACATTGTAATAGATATGCCGTTAAAATTTGAAAAAAAAAATATTCCACCTTTATGACCAACAGTGTATTAGAATTTTATATCTTAGGGGTCCTATACGTCCAAATCCATATTGATCCATTTTGAATCTATTCCTTAGTTCCCCGTGTCCATATCATATGTTGCCGCAATCGGATCGGCTGTACATAGACCTCTTTCACCAAAGGGTTATACAAATCGCCAGTTGCTGTTTGTCAAGGTCATGCTTCATCCACTAATTCTGTCCATATTCGAGATGTTCACGCATACTCTGTAATGTAGCAGCGGCTAAAATCGTGTATAGAATCAAAGTGTAAATGTATGTGTTAGAAAGTGGGGTTTTACGAGTTATTAGCTATATAGTATGAGTCAAAAATCACATTTAAAGGCATATTAAGTTTGCATATTCAAACAGTTCAGTAACTACAAAGAACAAAAGCAACAACGAAAAGACTGCCCATACTTTGTATTCGTTTGCCTTAACGTGAATTTGAATTCCTTAACGCTGTCCACCAGTCCACGGCGGTGCTGATGCGAATTTGAATACGTTGCACTTGCATTTTTAATTTTGAATGCCCTCTTTACACCCTTGTGTGAGAAACTCATGAAATCGCTTGATGATAAAATTAAATTGAATGAACAAGTTACCTTTTTGAATGTCGATTTCGGCGATCATTCAAATTCACTCGAACTTGAATGACCGCATCGTTAAATCGAATGCAGATCGTATGGAATTGGGCGGGAAGACCTATATTAACTAGCAATTATATTTTAAACATTGGCCACTGACTCTTACCCTTATACTAACACTAACCCTTACCTTACGTTCGGTACCCTAAAGGGAGACAGTACCTGAAAAGTGACCTTTCTACCCCTCAAAAAGATATTACCTTAAAGTGACATTTCTTACCCCTTAAGAGACAGTATACCTTCAAAGTGACAATAGAGTACCTAGAAATACACCATTACCTGAAAAAGTTACCTTTCGTACCTCAAAAGAGACAATAACTGAAAAGCGCCATTAGGGTACCTAAAAGAGACTATGTCCCCATAAAGAGACTATAATGTTAACCCACAGTGACTTCCGTGTCCACGAAAAGTGACCAACGTCTACCCCAAGAGGGACTTATATGTCCCCCAAAACTGACAAGTATAAAGTGACTTTTGTGTACCCCAAAAGTGAGCAGTTTCGTGGGGAAAGTCACGTTCAGATGTATCTTGAAATCTAGCGGAAACATTTCTGTCTATTGGTCCACAATACCCCACATAGAATCTTTCTGAACTTTTTACATCTTAAAGATTTGCTCACATAATAGTACTTATGTAATAGTATGCCGATTTTAATACAAAATAGCAAAAGACATGAGGATAATATATCCTAGAAAAAAAAACCTCTCACCAATCAAGTATCTCACAAGAAAATTTGATCTACGGTAATAAGGCATTCAATGAATTTGAAAAACAAACATTTGAAAAACGTTACTACTACTGACTACTTCATTCGGGCTGTAATGACAGCTTGGTATTCCTAGTATATCCTAGTGTGATTACCTCAAAGTAAAGCAGGCCATTTATTTTACCAAGTACTTCACTTGAGCTGTAAAGACAGCAGGATATTCATACGGGCCTCTAGTGTAATGACCTTAACGTATTACCGGTGATACATTTTACTAACTACTTCATTCGAGCTGTAATGACAACTAGATATTCCTACGAGCCTCCAGTGTCATTACCTTAAAGTATCACCGGTAATACATTGTACTATCTACTTTATTCAAGCTGTAATGGCAGCTGGATATATCTACAGACCTCTACTGTGATGTAATCAAAGTATTACAGGTGATACATTAATATCTATTTATCCAGATCCATGCTTTATCTATTCATCCAGATAAGACAGACATTTTCCTTAATCTCAGACTATACATCTTTTTAGTTGTTTTTTTTTTGCTCCACACTTGTAAAATGATATATTATAATTATGAATAATTGTTAGATCAACATTAGACATGTCCGATATTTCATTTTAATCTCATGCCATAGCTGTTTCTGTGTGTGTATCAGGAGCTCCAAGATGTACATCAGTTTTTATTGTTTTTCTATTTTTCACCAGCAATAGAACTATTCTGAAGATGTGTGTGCGTGTGCGTGCGTGTGATAGAGAGAAACAAGCCTTTTATAACTCATATAGGTCTATCTCAACAATATGTATACAAATGAAAATGATTATAGTTGACCCCATCAAAGAATATCCTTTCATTTTTACATCTTTAAAGTTCGTTTATCTAAAAATTATTTTTATCTAAAAATTATATTTTCGACTTTTCGGTTGAATATGAAGTCAAACAAAGTAATAAGCAACACGTTTTTCTCCTATCAGATGGCAATTACAGATTTATTCCTTTATAAGGGACGAGGTTCAAATGGGTAAGACAATTGGAAAATGTCACATGCCGGTAGCCATTCACTTGAATAACCAAGTTCTTCTCATCATAGCTTCGTATTCTGTGACGAGATCCAGCATAAATTCGGAAATTGACTCCGTTAATTCTATCATGATGAATGAAGTTTCTTCCTATTTATTGATTGTGAATATTCACGAATTCACACAACTACGCCTTGTCATGGGTCCCTTGTGATGAGTGCACATATCTACCGAATGATGGATAAAATACCAAGCTAATTTGGTACTCGTTATACACAGCATATACCTCATGGTGGAGACTTGTACAAGGTAAGTATACAACTCGCAACACCAGTCAAAGCTCTCGGGAAACTAGTGAAGGCAAGCCACTCATCCCTGGTAAAATCATATTCCTCTGCAGAGTTCAGCCACGATTTACTTTCCCAGTTGTATCCACCAATCATGTACATCCGTCCATCCACGACACAGCCTGCTGCCTCTGCACGAGGGGTTGCCATGGCAGCAAGTGTACGCCACGTGTCTGTTGAAGGGTCGTATTGTTCTACATGCTCAAGGCAACGTAGAGTGCCGCCACTTTCCACCGTGGCTCCACCGGCGAGGTAGAGGTAGTCGCCAAATGGTATCAGCAGAGAAAAGAATCGCGGTGTACTTAATGGCCGTCGAGATGTCCACTCATTTTTGTCCGGATCGAAGTATTCTACCTTGCTCGATATTCTTTGATTTCCTGCAGAAGACAAGTACAACGACTATAAGCAATGCTCCAACGTCGCAATAAATGATAACTGTGTAGGTCGTATTATGCTTCAGTCAGTAGTCAGTTGTTAACGCAACAGTGCTATTTGCAAAAATTATGTTGATATATACAGAACCTTAATTCAAGCAGTAATACAATATCTAAAGTTAACTGAAGTGAGTGGTTCACAACATACAACCTTGCTTTTTAGTGGACCTCTCAATTCTTTTTCTTTTCTCAAGTGAAGCATAACTTTGTATTTTTTTGTCAGTATGCATTCTTTTGTTTATCTGTATCATTTATCTTTTGCAAAGTCGAATGTTTATGTTTATGATGCAATTCCAGATTTATTATGTGTGATGTTTTGTTGGGAAAAGACGAATGAAAATAAATGAATTGAACTGAAATTGAATTTAAAAGATGTAAAAGCTAGATAATAAGAAAATAATGTTGATGGGTCCACAGAAATCAAGACGCAACGAAGATCTGACGATGAAGTTGGTCCATAAAGCTGAAGTGGATGACGATTGCCATATACACGTATATATGAAGAGTTTGTTTGCAAAAACCGATAAGTCCATTTTTAAAGATGTTGAAGTACAATCTCTGTCATAAATTACAAAATAATACCTTTTAAATGATATATTGGTCACTACATATAAAGGTACATTTTTGAAGTTATCATTCTCTTTATTTTTCTTGACCTTTAATCGCAAATATCTCCATTTGGCAAATATGGACTTATCGGTTTTTGCAAACAAACTCTTCATATATGGTTTTCATTTATAAAAAAAGGAAAATTAACAATGCCTTTAAAAAGGGAGAACCTTAATATCAATTGACAATTTGACATTGGGGAAAAAAAAAAGAAAAATTATCATCGAATCCCTGTGACTTGGCCACCATGGAGGCCTGTACCATTAAACATGTATTACTATGCATTATTAAAAATGCAGCACACCAGAGTTGAATACAAGGTAGGCCTGCAGCCTGCACAGTGGGTTGCTACTCACTAGAATAGTATTGCCTTCGTCTTCGACTCGGGCAATACAATTCTAGTTCGGGCAATAAATGTCATATATTCCTCAAGGCCAGTCCATATTATACTAATGTATGTCGTGTGATCCCATTATCAACCTGATGCAGATTACAATGGGATATTCTGACTTGCTACTGTCAAAGAGTTGGATCGCAGGACTCATCCGATTCATGGGCGTAAATCGGGGGGGGTGGGGATGGGGGATGCTGCCCCCCCCCCCAGAAATGGAGGAGGGGGAATGGCCTGTACAATCATCCCCCACCCCCCACCCCCACCCCGACATTTGAAGAAAAAAATGGAAGAAGCAGAAATGTGATTGTATTAATTTCGGCATATTGCATGACGTTCTTACGCCTGCCTTCAGAGAGCTAAAGAGAGGTTGACAGTATGCTATCTTTTAGGATATGTTTACATAATTTTCTCAAGCGCTCGCTCGCGAAGGCGGTAATATCGACATAAGGCATGGTCCAGATGATGTAGAAAACGTCAAATGATATAGGCCGACATGTATGCATGCTATGACGCGCGCAACTCGGACAATCTGCAAATTACGTGCGAAAACAAACAAACAAACAAACAAAGACAATATCGTAATAACTGAACTCCCACCCCCATTTCCTGAATCATTGAGCAAAAGATGATGACAGGGATGATCAGGGGTGTCCATCGGAGGGGGGGGGGGGGGGTGCAGGGGCATTTGCCCCGCCCCCACGGAAATGTTAGGGGCAAACAAATCATTTGTCCCCAAACAGTTCCCGAGATGAAGACAAATCTAGAACTTTTTTATGGAAAATTGTCCAAATACCAAAAGAAGTATGCACCAGATCGTTGAATTGCAATCATAAACATACAAAAGCTCCCCACTTGGTCCCTTTCGATAGACTTTGCACACTTTTGAGATTGACATATTTCCTAATATTTCATCGAAGAGTGTGCAGCAGATTTTTCACTTACAAAAGTTCCCTCGTATGCAGATGCGTCGATGGGGGGGGGGGGGGGGCGGGAGGAGGGGATGGTTCCCCAATCCCCTAAAAGTATTGAGGGCAAGCATATCATTTTGCTCCCCCTCGTAATTCTCGAGATGTAGAATTTTTTTCTCTTTTTTCATAGAAAACTGTCTAAATATTTCCCCCAGTGGCTGAATTTCAATTCTGAAAATACAGGGAGATAGGCCTTACCCCCTTCCATACCCTCCCCGTTCCGACCTTTCTACTTAATACACTTTTAGATTGATAGATTTCTAAATGTTTCATCTAAAGTGTACACAGGTCTGTCACTTCGGTTTAAAAGAAAAATTCCAAAAATTCCCTCCATAGATTTAGTACACTGCTGGGATTGAAAGCTTCCTCGTATGCAGGGGTGTCGATCCTAGAGGGCTATAGAGGGGCAAACATGTCGTTTTGTCCCCAATAATTCTCGAAATGAGGAAAATTTTCGTGCTTTTTGATAAAAAACTTTCCAAATATTTCACACATATTATGCACCAGATCCTTGAATTTCAATTCTGAAAATGCAACATCTTCCTCGCGTGGGAGGCGGATACCCCTTCCCACACCCTCCCCTATTTCGTCTCCTACTATTAACAACACTTTGGAGAGTTGGGCTTAGTGCATAATATTTTATCAAAAAGTGTGTATCATATCTGTCACTTCAATTCTAATAAATTCCAAAGTTCCCTCATCCTCTTTAAATTTACCTTTTCCCCACTCGGTTCCCATCCATAGAATTAGACTTGGCACTCTTTGGGAATTCACAAGTTTCATGATATTCCACAAAAGTGTGCATCACATTCAAGGGCGTACCGAGGGGGGGTGTTTTGGGTGTTCAAACACCCCCCTTTGCCAAAAGGGGGGTGTTTAAGGTGTTCAAACACCCCCTTGGGCAAAAGGGAGGTGTTTGAGCTATTCAACACCCCTCTTCAGCAATGCTTAGATGTTGACAAATGAAACAAAAGCTGTCTTTACCGCTTTTATTTCCGTTTTGAATTCCGCCTTTCCTTTCTTTTGCATTCATTTTCTCTCTCTCTCTCTCTCTCTTCCTTGTTTTAATGTTTGTGTGGCTGATGATACATTATGGAGTTACATAATATCATACGCACTAAAGAACTCGTGTACAGTACGTGTTAACACTACGTTACTGCACCGCGCGCGAAGCTGAGCGCAAACAGAAAACCAAATCAAACAAGATAAAAACAAAACATGAATTCCATGAATTCCATGTTTTGTAACGCTGAAATATAAAAATTTTCGTCTCGCTCGCTGCGCCCGCTCGCCAAAGTTTATCAAAAAAAAAAAAATAAGAAGAACAAAACGTAATGATGACGTGGAAATATAAAAATTTCGGCTCACTCACTTGTAGTAATTCAGAGTATTTTTCCAAGTCCTTAGTTTGTTGGCATAAATCGTTATCTATGAAGCCGTCACTATATCTTGATTAGAATTGTAAGATTTGATAACCAAAAATTGACAAGAATTCCATGTTTTGTAAGGTGAAATACAAAAATTGTCGGCTCGCTCGCTGCGCTCGCTCGCCAAAATTTATCAAAATTTATCAGATTTTATATCACCCTCAAAAAACCCTTTTAAGTGCTCGAAAAAGCATATCAAGTGGACTTTTTTTAAGTCCATATACCGGGATGGGATTGGGGTTGAACACTGTTGGTATAAATCGTTATCTATAAGACCGTCACTATATCTTGATTAGAATTGTCATTCGAAGATTTGATAACCAAAAATGACAAGAATTCCATGTTTTGTAAGCTGAAATACAACAATTTTCGGCTCGCTCGCTGCACTCGCTCGCCAAAATTCTTCAATATCTATTACATTTAAAACACCCTCAAAAGACCCCTTCTATAAGTGCTTGAAAAAGCACATCATGTGGACTTTTTTTAAGTCCCTACCGGGATGGGGTTGGACACTGTTGGTACAAATCGTTATCTATAAGGCCGTCACTATGATTAGAATTGTAATTCGAAGATTTAATAACCAAAAATGACAAGAATTCCATGTTATGTATAAAGCTGAAATATAAAGATTTTCGGCTCGCTTGCTGCGCTCGCTCGCCAAAATATATCAAAATGTAGGATTGCCTATTTATACATTTAAATCACCCTCAAAAGACCCCTCTTAAGTGCTTCAAAAAGCATATCATGAGGACTTTTTAAAAGTCCTTACCGGGATGGGGTTGGGGTTTAACACTTTTTCAGAAAGCAGGGGCGCAATTTTCGGGCTTGCCACGGGCGCCGTTTTCCCTAGATACGCCACTGACTACCAAGTACAGTCAGTATAGTAGCCTACTGGAAGCAGCAAGCTCTGGAAGCTCTGGGTGTAGCAAGTTACTTGCTACTCAATGTAATTAGTAATAGCACATGGACTTGGTAATCTTTAGTAATAGTAGATATGAATTTTTTCAATGACTGAAAGTTAAAACTGAAAGATAACTGAATGTGAGTCTACAAATTGTGGTTGGATGACTAAATATTGCGCCTAAAATTCATTAGATATCTAGGTCTAGGAACAGTGGCGTAACTACGGGGGCATGGGGGGGGGCACGTGCCCCCCCCCCCCCCCCCCATCCGCTGATTTTAAAAAAAGGAAAAAAAGAAAGAAAAAAACCTAAGAAAATGGCAATTCAAGGGTTAGTAAACTGCTTTGAAATCGACATGAAACAATGATCAAGAAAAAAAGATATTTTTTTTTTAGATTTCTTTTAACCATATAATCAAAGAGGTATAACATTGTTCAAAAAGCCCGGAGACGACAAAAGATTGTGATTCAGCGTGATTCCTGGTTGGCATTTTGAATACAAGCAGGATGTGCGCAGTGTACTCAGAATATCGGAATGGCAAAAAGAGTCGCTGCAATGTTGCGCAATGTTTGATAGGTTGTACACATTTGCTATCAAAGCTTGATCATTGATTTTGCAGTGTTGTTTTACATACTAGTCTATATCAAAATGCCTTGCATTGCCAATAATAAGACTTGACCTTGGCTATTTCCTAACTTTTCCATCTATATGAAACACACACACTCACAAACACAAACACATTAGGGGATGCTCTATATAAAGTGCAGATTTGGACATCCTTCTCCCGCTTGGTCACTTCGACGCCCCCTCGCTGGTCATACCTCCCCTAATCATGAACATAAACCGACACCCTTGACTACCAGTGGCGGACCCAGGGGGCGCACCGGGCGCCCCCTCCCTCCAATGCGAAAAAAATATACATGTAGCTACAAACGACAGTTTTTGGATGGTAAAATGTCAAAATTTTCAAGCTCGCTCGCTTCGCTCGCTCGCATTTAACCGTTATATGCCATTCTCCTGATGTTACTGCCAGTAATTGCCAGCAGTTGCGCCCGGTGCGCCCCCCCCCCCCCCCCCCCGAATTTCCAAAGCGAAAAAATATAGCTACAAACGGCAGTTTTGGGACTGTAAAATGTTAAAATTTTCAAGCTCGCTCGCTTCGCTCGCTCGCATTTAATCGTTATGCAGTTCTCCTGATGTTGCTGTCAGTAATTGCCAGCAGTTGCGCCCGGTGCGCCCCCTCCCCTTAATTTCTAAAGCGAAAAAATATAGCTGCCAACGGTAGTTTGGGGACTTAAAATGTCAACATTTTCAGGCTCGCTCGCTTCGCTCGCTCGCATTTAATCGTTATGCCATTCTCCTGATGTTACTGCCAGCAACTGCCAGCAGTTGCACCCGGTGCAACCCCCTTAATTTCCAAAGCAAAATATATATATATATATATATATATATATATATATTACGGCAGTTTGGGGACTTAAAATGTCAACATTTTCAAGCTCGCTCGCTTCGCTCGCTCTCATTTAACCGTTATATGCCATTCTCCTGATGTTACTGCCAGTAATTGCCAGCAGTTGCGCCCGGTGCGCCCCCCCCCCCCCCCACCGAATTTCCAAAGCGAAAAAATATAACTACAAACGGCAGTAAAATGTCAAAATTTTCAAGCTCGCTCGCATTTAATCGTTATGCAATTTTCCTGATGTTGCTGTCAGTAATTGCCAGCAGTTGCACCCGGTGCGCCCCCTCCCATTAATTTTTAAAGCGAAAAAATATAGCTACAAACTGCAGTTTGAGGACTGTAAAATGTCAAAATTTTCAAGCTCGCTCGCTTCGCTCGCTCGCATTTAATCGTTATGCAATTCTCCTGATGTTGCTGTCAGTAATTGCCAGCAGTTGCGCCCGGTGCGCCCCCTCCCCTTAATTTCTAAGGCGAAAAAATATAGCTACAAACGGCAGTTTGGGGACTGTAAAATGTCAAAATTTTCAAGCTCGCTCGCATTTAATCGTTATGCAATTCTCCTGATGTTGCTGTCAGTAATTACCAGCAGTTGCGCCCGGTGCGCCCCCTCCCCTTAATTTCTAAAGCGAAAAAATATAGCTGCCAACGGTAGTTTGGTGACTTAAAATGTCAAAATTTTCAGCCTCGCTCGCTTCGCTCGCTCGCATTTAATCGTCATGCCATTCTCCTGATGTTACTGCCAGCAACTGCCAGCAGTTGCACCCGGTGCAACCCCCTTAATTTCCAAAGCAAATATATATATATATATATATATATATATATATGTATATATATACATATATATATATATATATATATATATATATGTATATATATACATATATTACGGCAGTTTGGGGACTTAAAATGTCAAAATTTTCAAGCTCGCTCGCTTCGCTCGCTCGCATTTAATCGTTATGCAATTCTCCTGATGTTGCTGTCAGTAATTACCAGCAGTTGCGCCCGGTGCGCCCCCTCCCCTTAGTTTCTAAAGCGAAAAAATACAGCTACAAACGGCAGTTTGGGGACTGTAAAATGTCAAAATTTTCAAGCTCGCTCGCATTTTATCGTTATGCAATTCTCCTGATGTTGCTGTCAGTAATTGCCAGCAGTTGCGCCCGGTGCGCCCCCTCCCTTAATTTCTAAGGCGAAAAAATATAGCTACAAACGGCAGTTTTGGGACTGTAAAATGTCAAAATTTTCAAGCTCGCTCGCTTCGCTCGCTCGCATTTAATCGTTATGCAATTTTCCTGATGTTGCTGTCAGTAATTGCCAGCAGTTGCGCCCGGTGCGCCCCCTCCCCTTAATTTCTAAAGCGAAAAAATATAGCTGCCAACGGCAGTTTGGGGACTGTAAAATGTCAAAATTTTAAGCTCGCTCGCATTTAATCGTTATGCCATTCTCCTGATGTTACTGCCAGCAACTGCCAGCAGTTGCACCCGGTGCAACCCCCTTAATTTCCAAAGCAAATATATATATATATATATATATATATATTTATATATATACATATATTATTATACAGCTGTATATAGCTACAAACGGCAGTTTGGGGACTGTAAAATGTCAAAATTTTCAAGCTCGCCCGCTCGCTCGCATTTAATTGTACAGTTATGCAATTCTGATGTTGCTTCCATGAGGTGCGCCCCCACCCAATGTCTTGACCCACGGTACGCCACTGAACACCCCCCTCTAAAAAATCCTGGGTACGCCTATGATCACATTGTTCTATACCTATTTTATTCTAAAAATGCAAAAAAAAAAAAAAAATCCGTGATGAGGGAGGGGACTACCCTCTCCCACATAGTCCCCCCCCCCCCCCGTCAACTTCCATACACTTGGTACACGTACAGTGATGCCGCACACGCGGATCAAGAACTGAGGTACTGCGATTTACCGCGAATTCATTTCTTACTTTTTTGACAGAAGCAAAACTGGAATATTTCAAAAAAAAATATGTGCACCTAGATCTCTGAATTACAGGTCTGAAATTGCTAAATCTCATTTATGTTGGAGGCGGTAACCCCCTCCCTGGATGCGTCGATGGGGGGCAGGGGGTAGTCCCTCCCCCCCCCCCCCCCATGAAAATGTCGGAGGGGCAAACATATCATTTTGCCCTCCATATTTCCCGAGATGTTTAAATTTTCTTGCTTTTTGATAGAAAGTTGTCCAAATATTTCATCCAACGTGTGCACCAAATTGCTGAATTTTAATTCTGAAAATGCAAAATCTCTCTCGCGTAGGAGGGGGAAACCCCTCTTCTCCCACACCCTCCCCTTTCAGTTCTTTTCCTTTAGACTTATACACTTTTAGATTGCCAGATTTACACATGTTTCATCGAAAGTAATTTTCATCTGAATTTTAATGCAAAAGCTCCCTCGTATGCAGGAGCGTCAATCCTGGAGGACGGGGGAGGGCAAACATATCATTTTGTTCCCCAATAATTCCCAAAATGAGGAAAAATTTCTTGCTTTTTTGATAGAAAATTGTCCAAATATTTATCCAAAGTGTGTACAAGATTGCTGAATTTCAGTTCAGAAAATATGCAAAATCTCTTTCGCGTGAGAGGGGGATACCCCCTCCCTAGTCCCATACCCTCCCCCGTTCGGTCCTTTTCCTAAAGACATAGTACACATTTAGATTGACAGATTTCAAAATGCTTCATTTAAGTGTGCATCAGATCCATCACTTCAATTCTAATAAATTCAAAAGTTCCTTCATCCTCTTTCAATTGACCTTTCCCCCGCTCACCTCCATTCATTGAATTAGACTCTGCACACTTTGGGGATCGACATAGTATTCCTCAAAGGTGCGCATCAGATCGTTCTATGTCAATCCTAAAATGCGAATGCTCCGTCGTGTGGTACCCCCTCCCACACCCTCCCCCTCCCCCTGACAACTTTCATGTACTATTCAGAAGGCCTACACAGTGATGTCGCAGGGAACAAGAGCTGAGATACCACGATTTAGTCGTTCAATTATCTGTGAATATTTCTTTTTCTTACTTTTTTTAGGAAACAAAAATTCCAAAATTTCACCCAAAGTGTGCCCAAGATCGCTGAAATTCAGATCTGAAAATGCAAAATCTTCCTCGTGTGGGAGGGGGGATACGCCCCCCCCCCCACCCTCCCCCCGCTCGGTCGCTCCGTTCCCTCACACAGATATTCAATCTCCAAGTCCTCTCCCCCCAATCGTGAAAACGGATCGACGCCCCTTCCCCTCCCATTCCCTTCCCTCTCTCGGTTGCTCCGTCCTCTCGCACATAATATTCATGTTTTGCCCCACCCCCATCATTAAAACGGAACGATGCCTCTGCAGTTGATTGCTTTAATTGACTTAAATCAAGAAAATTTAGAAACGCAATAGCTAAAAGAAAATATCTACTACATATTACATACAAAGAAATTGATGCAAACATTCGATCCTTCCGTAAAAAAAAAGGGGGACAGCCGCTTCCTCCCCCTCCCCCGGTTGCGTCGGTCCGGTTATGGGCTTGTAATCGTGATCGTATGTGATGGTGAATATGGATGATCATCCCCCCCTCCCCCCTCCCCCTCCCCCCTCCCCCCTCCCCCTCCCCCCTCCCCCTCCCCCCTCCCCCCCCCCCACTCCTCGGTACGAATTTACGCCGTTGATCCGATTCATGTATCAAATGCGGGTAATCATTTTCCCCGTAACAGTCATAATTAGCCCTTTTGAACCACTACCAGCTTGGCGTACCTGAATACTGTTAAAGGTCAACTACAGTAGCTCGATCGTCATGTCAGAGCTGCGTACAATTGCTAATCATCCTTACAATAGCTATCACCCTTATAATAGCTATCACATTCGTGAACAAGCAACCCACCTGATCCGCCCACAGCGTACAGTCGGTCACTGTGAGCTGCGACCGCCACACACCTCCTAGGATCACTTAAACTCGCCACGGGCTCCCACACGTCTCGACAAGGGTCGTAGCGCTCTACGTCAGGTAATGAGGTCGTGTCGTCCAATCGTCCTCCTGTGGAGGGAAAATGAAGACCGTGTGAAGCCGGGATTTGTAAAAACGAAAAATATCGGGACATAACGGGAAATATAAAAACATCTCACCGGGAAATGTAAAATCGTCTAGCGGGGAAATGTAAAAACGTTAAATTTTGCAGGGAAATGTGGAAATCATGTACTTTAACGGTATTACGTAACAATGGTATAATATTCATGAACTCGACGTCTAACAAACTACTCATAAACCTTTGCTGTTTTCATTTTCTTGTAAACCCCACAACGGAGTTTCACCAAACTTGGCAGATAGCATCTTTATGGTAAAATGAAAGTAAGTTATTTCAATGAGTCCCCACCCCCCCCCCCCCCACCGCCAAGGGAGGTTGGGGGCAGTTGAAGCCTCAGAGTCCCTAAAATCTTGAATTCTTTTATCTTCTTCTGTCGAACCGAAAACTATGAAGACATTAATGACTGAATCTTCATGTTTGATATGGCGGATCAAGGGGTGCCCTAGGATAGGGGCTAAGGGGGGAGGAGGAGGAGGCGAAGGAATTTTCACATTTTCAGCATCTTCTTTTAAAATTTATGACAGATTTTCATCAAGCGTGGGAGGTAGTATCCCTATGAGGGTAATAGAATTCCACTTTGTTCGAAGGGCAACTAGTCTAATTTGCCCCCTCACCTCCCGAAGCGGGGGCTAAATTCATTCAGCAAATTTCATTTGGATAGTTTGATTTTCACTTGACCTTTGACCATTGACCCCACAGCCCATATCTTTGTTCAAATAATCACTAACTGGTAATTGCAAATTTTCACAAGCTATGTTGAAGATACGGGGAAAATAGTGAAATTTTAACACTATCACTAACCTTTGACCCCCCAAAAATGTTTCCTTACAGAATCATTGCGCAGTAGTATATTATACTATATAGTTTACAGGAAACCCAAACCCAAAGAAGAAATGTGGATTGAATGAAAGCGGCAACATTATAGAACATATCAGTGAAAGTTTGAGGAAAATCGGACAATCGATGTAAAAGTTATGAATCTTTAAAGTTTTGGTGTCGAAGCCGGTGGATGAGAAGGCTACTAGAAGTTAAGGCGTCATGTGTGGACAGCAATATCAAGAAAATATAAAGGGAATTCCAAAAAAAAATTCCATGAAAATCACACATTCCATAAACTTTATACTAACATAGTATATGTAAAGGATAATTTTTCCCCCTGCTTTCTAAAATCGGTTAGTCAAGTGCTCTTTCATTATGCTAAAAATGGGAATTTTTGTGGAATTGCCTTTATTATTTTCTTTATATTGTTGTCCAGACAAACGTCATAGTCTCTAGATAGTCTCGTCATCCAGCGGTTCCAACACCAAAACTTTAAAAATTCATAACTTTTGCATCAATTGTCCGATTTTCCTCAAACTTTCACTGATGTGTTCTACTAATGTTGCTGCTTTTACCCAATCCACATTTCTCTTTGGGTTTGGGTTTCCTTTAAGTAATTTTATGCAATGAGTATGATTTTCAAGGTGTGGAGAAATAGTGTAATTGCAGCGTTAAACAGCAGAATTGGAGCATTTCCACCTGCCCTCTGACCCCCCCCCCCCCCCATGATCCTAAATTTCTCAAGACAAATCAAAGCAGTACATGCACATTAATTAAGATTCAGAAAATAACTTGAGCCAATTCTAAGATATGAAGAAAAAGGCAAAGTTGTAGCATTTTCATTTTACCCTTTTAATAAACCTTTGAACTTTGACCCCGTTAAAATACCATGGTCCAAAACTTTCCAAAGTGAATCTCTACCTGGCAATACATGTAACACTACGTTTCATGAATATACCTTTAGGTATTGCAGTATTGGGAAAATAGTGAAACTTTCAGAAATTTACTTTGACCATTGACTTTAAGCGTATGCTCCCAAAAATCGACAGCCACAGCTCATAATTATGCATATTTGGCAACTCATATGCCAAATTTCATTTGGATACCTCCAACGATTCTTAAAGGAGAAGTCTAGACGATTTTCATAATTTCACATCATCATGTAGTACATAAATCGACAGCTCCATGTTTAGGTTTGTGGAGTTAATTGTGGTCCTTGAGCAGAAAAACCAATACACTCTGAAAAAACCCCAAATAAACTAGAAATGTCGCTATGGCGACTGATGCCTCCGCCATAATGCATGATTCTCCCAATAGGTGTATAGTACACTGTCTTCACAATGTGTGATGACAGTTTCACATAACTGGCAAAATACTGAAATGACTTTTTTATCAGAATATCTTGAATGTTCACTTTCCTTGAACTGGGTTTGCTATAGTCTAAAGGGGTGATCACACATCGAAGGTTTAAATGGCGGTTCATGGCGGTTCTCAAACCGCCGTGAACCGTGTCCCAACCAACGATGGCGGAAAGCTTTTAAACGCGATGTGACTACGTTCTCAACACGTTTTGAACACGGCACTAACGCGGATTGGCGCGGTAGTAACACGGATCTCCCCGAAAGGTGGAGGAGTCCATACCAAGCCCTTGTAGTTTGATGCAATCAGAGCCCTCTCACTCGTCTTCAATGGGTTACAACAAGGACGTATTGCTTTGTTAGGTACAAAAAGAGAATTTCAAAAGAAATTGCGAAACGTTTTAACACCCTGTGTATTTACAGATTGACATAAGTGACGCAATAAGCTGTTTGATTGTCTTCAAGTTTCAACATGCTTTTTTCTCTCTCTCTTTTATCTTTCAAAATATCTGTATTAACTGTTATTAAAAGACATACATGTCAAAGCAGAATCCAACATAGTTTACAAATTTCCTGTTCATTTACAGGTTTATATATATTATCAAGTGATGTAGAAGTACTTGCTTGTTTCAACATCTCTTTTTCCCCTTTCTTAATTAAGTTTTCACATATCTCTAACAACAGTCAATAAAAAGACATACATATCAAAGAAGAATACAGTATATCTACATACCCTTAGTTTCCTGTTTATTTACAGGTTCACGTAACAATACAATGGTGGGTTGTTGTTTTTTCAAGTTTCAACATCGCTTTTCCCTCTACTCTCTAAAGTTTCAACATGTCTGTATCAACATGTACTCTTACAAAAGGCGCACATAATCAAGAAAGCAGAACCCAACATATTTACATAAGTCTTCTGTGTATAACTTACAGGTTCACGTAGCTGGCCATCTTTTAAGCTATCAAGCTTTAACAAAATTATGCACACGCCTTTTAAAGTAACTGATGTAGGCTACTATTCAACAAACCTACCAACTATGAATATTATATTTTCTGTTTTACTCTGTGTGTTAAAATTAAAAAAGTAATGAAACTTTAGCATTCAATACAATATTTACCCGATCTAGTATATGTAGGTTTTCCCATTCATTTTCAAACTTTTTTCATTCAATTTCACAAATTTTTACGTCAATTTCGTCGCAGGATGTCGGGAATAGGCCAATCTTACTTTCAAATTCATCTTTTGTCGTTCATTTTCAAGTAAAGTTCATTCAATTTAGTCATTTGACATACATTTTCGTCATTTACAGTTCAAATTCGTCAGTCTCACTCGCAGCACTCAAAACAGCAGGATCGATTTCGTCTTTTGTCAATCATTTTCGTTAAATTTTAGTTCATATTCGTCTCATATCTCTATCCGATGTGATTTTCCAGTCATTCATGTATTTTTTTTTTCTGTAACCGTTCACATTTTACATTCAGGAGTTAACACACACTCAAGTGTCCCCCCCCCCCCCCCCACACACACACACACAGAACCACAGATACAGACACACACACAAGCAATCCAAGTACGCACTGATACAAACAGACGTACCGTCTCGCAAACGAAAACACTGACAAACGATTTCTAGGCAAACGTGATTAAAGACAAAATTTAAGTGTAGAATTGTAGCCTGTTTAATGTCAAAAAATGGATAACATAATTATGTTTACTGCTTTTCAGGGTACAAAATTTAAAGTTTGCTTCATGCATTATGATGCGAAAACCTGAACATTACGAGTTAAAGCTCAAATATGACACTGACATACTGTACTGGGTTATGACTTTTGACTCTCGTTTATCATGTTTATCCTTCAATCAATTTTGGTTGGCAGTCATGTTTTTCGTGTGCATTGTCTAAGCAAATGGTTAGGGAATAATGTGTAACGATAAAATTTACGAGAGAAAGTAAAAAATATGTCGGCTTAAAGTTGGTTCACCAACAACATAAAGAATCGACAACATCTGACTAATATGAATTAAAAATTCATTAAATTGTGTGAGCAAAAACGAATTTGATCTTCACATTCTACGATCCGTCAGCGGGAGGGATGAATTTGAATGACAATTGACGATTCTGAATGCTATGTCTTCGAAAATGTTTGACGAAAAACGAATTACAATGACAATTGACGAAATGGAAGTTAGGATTTGCGTTCCACAAGCTTCTTGGGACGAAATTGAATAATACATTTTTGAAATTGAATGACAAAAGTGCGAAAATGGATGGGAAAACCTATATTATGGGTTCATCTTTGCTTCTTTCCCCATTTTTTTTTATTGCTCCGCCACGAAGTGTCGCCGGAGGCATTATTCTCTTTTAATTTCTACATTTGCTTTGGCATGAAAAGTTATGGAGGTGTTGACACGGTATCATCACGGATTTTGCGGTGCAAACACGGAGGAGCCGTTCTTTACACGGTGGATGGCGTTTGAACGCGGTCCATTTCAAACCGCCAAGACCGCCACGAAAAATTAAACATGTTTAATTTTTCTGGCGGTTCTCGGGGTTTATGGCGGATGAGTGACGGATGACCAGGGTTTGTGTACGGTGTGAACAGGGTCTTTGGCGGAGCGCGGCGATTTGCCGAACCGCCATGAACCGCCATCTAAACCGGCGATGTGTGATCGCACCTTAAGAGTGCAGGTACACATTCTGACATATTTGGGGAATTGAGAATTTTTACGTGACTTCAGACTGACCCTTTTATAAGTTTATGCATTGAGTAATTTTCAAGGTATGAAGAAAGAGTGCAATTACAGTACAAAATAGATTTTGTTTTTGCATTTAAACCTGGCCTTTGACCCTTAACCTTTGACCATCTGGCTGGAAATTTCACAGAGAATCTCCATTAGGTAATACATGTATACATTAAGTTTTAAAACTAATAATGCAAGCGTTGCATATACTAGTATATGGGGGAAATAGCAAAATTTTGAGGAGTTGACCTTGACCTTTGACCCCTGACTATTGACCCATGACCCCTAAATTCCCTAGATAACCCCTGCCAGTCAGTACATGCGTAGGTACCAAGTTCCATGAAGATACACTGAACCATTTGCGAGAAAAGTGATATTGCAACATTTTCACCTAACCTTTGACCTTTTGACCTTTGACCTTATGACATAAAACTCTCTCTGGAGAATCTTTACGCAGTAGTACACGTTTACACTAAGTTTCAAGAAAATACCTTTGGGCATTGCATAGATATGGGGGAAATAGCAACATTTATACCATTTGACCTTGACCTTTTGACCTTTGACCTCCTGCCAATGTCACTTAAATCTACTCAACTAATTGCCCCATCATACAACATCCTTGGACCAAGTTTGGCGAAAGCTGCTTTATCCAGTCTTGAGTTATCACGTAAACAGATAAATGTTAGGATTTGACCTTGATCTTTGACCTTTGACCTCTGTCCGATTTCACTAAAAAGCTAATCGAGTAATTGTCCTATCATACATCATCCTCAGACAAAGTTTGGTGAAATTTGCTCCATCCAGTCTTGAGTTATCGCGTAAACGGATACAATTTCATGATTTGACCTTGACCTTTGACCTTTGACCTTTGGCCGATTTCACCCAAAATCTAATCAAGTAATTGCCCCATCATACTTCATACTTGGACCAAGTTTGGTAAAATTCCAGTAAATATTACTCAAGTTATCGCGTAAACAAATGCGGACGGACGTACGTACGGATCGACGTACGGACGGACGGACGGACGGACAACCCGAAAACATAATGCCTCCGGCACCACTTCGTGGCGGAGGCATAATTACACTGAACAAGGATAACGACATAGCAGCTTCACAGGAACGTCACCAGCTTTTTTTCAAGGGGGGTGCGTTTTGACACTAAATGTTTACGAGATTTTTTGGACAGACATTTGGAATATAGGAAGCTCTCAATCCCTAGACTTTTACTGTTTTTTGAGGGAAACCAAGCGGGGAAAGGGCACCGGCGTAGCTAGGATTTCATCTTGGGGGGGGGGGGGGGGGTGTCAGTATGCGAGGGAGCGAGCAAGGGTGGGGGGAGGGTGTGGAAGTGCCGGAGGGGGTTGTACCCCCTATAGATGGATTATGGAATGACGGTGTGAAACGACAAATTACTGGCAGCGATATCAGGAGAATGGCATAACGACTACATGCGAGCGAGCGGAGCGAGCGAGCTTGAAAATTTTGACATTTTACAGTAAAAAGCAAACAAACTGCCGTTTGTAGCTATATTTCTTCGCTTTAGAATTTAAGGGGGCGCATCAGGCGCAACTGCTGGCAAATATTGGCAGCAATATCAGGAGAGCATCTATGATTACATTCGAGCGAGCGGAACGAGCGAGCTTGAAAATTTTACATTTAACAGTCCAAAAACTGCTGTTCTTAACCATATTTTTTCGCTTTGGAAATTAAGGGGGAGGGGCAGCGGGCGCAACTACTGGCAATTCCTGGCAGCTTGAACATTTGACATTGAGTTTTACAGTCCAAAACTGCCGTCCTTAGCCATTTTTTTTTCGCTTTAGAAATTAAAAGGGGGCGCACCGGGCGCAACTGCAGGCAATTACTGGCAGCGGAGCGAGCGAGCTTGAAAATTTTGACATTTTACTGTCCAAAAACTGCTGTTTGAAGCTATATTATCATTTTTTTTTTTCGCTTAGGAAATTAAAGGGGGGACGCCCGGTGCGCCCCTCCCCCTGGATCCGCCACTGGTCAAGTCTTTTTATTGGCAATGCAAGACATTTTTATATAGACTAGTATGTAAAGCAACACTGCAAAATCAATGATCTAGCTTTGATATAACGAAGCGTAAGGTACAAAGGTGTAGATTCTACATCACATTGCGCAACATTGAAGCGACTCTTCGTTCGGATGTACTGAGTACACTGCGCACATCCTGCTTATACGCAGAATGCCAACCAGGAATCACGCTGAATCACAATCTTTTGTCGCGTCCGTGCTTTTTGAACAATGTTTCACACTATATACCTATTTAATTATGGTTAAAAGAAATCATAGAAAAAATATCTTATTTCTTGATTACCCTTTCTTTCAAAAGCACTTTACTAACACTTGAATTACTATTTCGGTAAGTCTATTTCTTTTACCAGCGGATTGGGAGGGGGCGCACCCCCCCCCCTCCCCTCCGTAGTTACGCCACTGCTTTTGGGTGAAATATTTGGACAGATTTCTTGAATTCTAACAAAAAAGCAAGAAAATCTTTTCATCGCGGGAACTATGATTATGTGGGGTGGGGCAAATGGTGCTGCCAGAACCAGGGGTGCGAATGGTTTTTGCCGACGATTTTTTTTTCCCCTGGTGCAAAATATAAAAAAAAAATAGAAAAGAATAATTATTTAGCGTCCGGCGTTGAGGTCGCTCGCAGACTGATTTTTTTTTTTTTTTTAAGGATCTGAAGGGGGGTGCGTTCGCACCCATCGCACCCCCCCCCCTCCCCCTGGTGACGCCCATGCGTGGGTGTTTGGTTGACTGCCTGAAGCGGGGGACGAGTGTCCTATCCTGAGTGTCCAAAATAACCAGTTCTTTACAGCAGAAAGCCATTGCTATAGGATGTAGTTATTATGCAAATCATTGAAGTTCATCTGAAGAAACGACTCACCCACAGCATAAATTCTGTCGCGAAGAACGCAGAGCTGAAAACTTTCTCTGGCCTTAATCATGTCAGCTATGCGCAACCACGAGTTAATGCGGGGGTCGTATCGACAGGCTGATCGCAGAGGTGCTCCTGCACATGTGGTGTCTCGCCCGCCAGCCACGTAGAGAAACCCGCCTAGAGCCACAGCTGTGGATTGCAGTGCCGTAAGAAATGCTGTCAAACGTCCAGTAGAACATACATAATAATCATTCAAAGGGAAGGAGTAAATCAACGTGGGAAAGACCATTTTCACACGTTTTATTTATTCATGTTTTATTTAAAAAGGACAGGTGTAGTTTAAGATGAATTGTCTATGAAAATATGGCTTATCTCATTTACTTTCTGTGCGGAAAGATCACAGAGTCCATGAAGTATGTAAATTCGTTTGTCTGAATCGGAACATTAATATCATGATTGTAGGATACGTATACTTGAAATAACATATTCAGTGGCGGATCCAGAGGGGGGCGCAACCGGCGCACGCCCCCCCCCCTTTATTTTTCTTTAAAAACAAAAGAAATAAAAAGAAAAAAAAATGAAACCCGAAAGTGGCACCAGAAATATAAGTCACGCCCCCCTCCCTTTTACAGTATTCCTGGATCCGCCCCTGATATTCGTGATATATTCCTTTCCACTAGTGGATAGGCAGTGGCGGATCTATGCTGAAAAGGGGGTTAAGGCTGCCTCCCCCCCCCCCCCCCCCCCCCCAAAAAAAAAAAAAGTTCAAAAAAGTGAAAACCTTTTTTCTTTGTTTGTCAGCCAATATGGGAGAAAATTGGCACCAAGAATTGTGAGAACTTTTTTTGATAGCTTGTTAGGCAATTTGGGCATCGTCATTGGGACAACCCCTCCACCCCCACCCACCCAACAGCAAGCTAGATGCGCACCTGATAGGTCAGGACTGGTACGGCATTCTTTCTCACAGAGGTCCATACGTTAGTAATAAACAACGCAAACAGATTATCAAATTCCAACAAAAATAGGGCTTACATTACGCATTCCACGAAGAACTTGGCGTGGAATGTGCATAAATATGATCTGAGGATTTTCCCCAGCGAAGTTACCAACGACATGAATCGCCATGGTCTTCAAAATATTAAAAAACTACATAAAAGAGAGACAGTTCTTGATTTGGCTCACTAGTGTATTCATTCGATATTTGCTGCACTGAGATGTGGGACAATACACAATTCGAATGAGCCAGTAGAATAATGAAATGGTAGTTTATGAGACATAAATTTTGATGAAGGGACATGTATCAGATTAAACTGATATTGTAGGTTGGCATTATTCAACTAAGCTGCATGTGTAGTTTAAATATTGATGAATTCATAGTTTTTAGTGACGATTTGCATTAAAAGTAAAGGAGCAATATATTCGACTTTAAGTTTCACAATATATAAAAGAAAACTGGCTTAGATCGATTCAATTGTTGAGCACCCAGTCGACTGGGCTGTCTCTGCTATTTACGCATTCACTATCGTGTGTGCCATAGTCCATACGTAGCCTTACATGGCTCTTTATTTAATATAATTTTCATTGATAAGGCGCGTTTGATCTAAAAAAAAATCTGACAGTGGATTGACTTTGAAAACACTCTGCTCAAATGATTTTCAACTCGTTTCTATCTTTTGTATGAAGTGACATTCTTTTGAGACTTATATTTGTGGCCAGAATATGACATTTTATACGCAAGTGTCGTTATATTTGGTGACCTTCGACATTGACCTCCTCTTCCAAGGACATAGCTGACGTCATGGCTGAAGAATTATATTGTAACCTAATTACTGTGACCTTTGACATGTGACCTACACCACGTTCATGAAAATAAATATCTATTTAGTTTTACCCTGTGCACCAACTTACGTCTCATAAACACACCCAGTTGAAGAAATACCTGTGGAAATAGCGCTTTCTTTGGCCTTTGACCTTTCATTGAGTTCATTGCGGGGAAATAAATGTCAGTCAACTTTACTGTTCCTGTAAGTATTACCAAGTCATATCATCATTAATTGCACATTCCTGTATAGAGGAAGCTACGATTGGAAAAAAGAAAAATCCCTGGTAGCCAAAATGACTTACGACCTTTGACACTGAGGAATTTTACCAAAAATTTAGTCTGCACATCAACACCTCAAACCACATTATGGGCCACGTACAATGAAAATTATTTTGAGCGGTTTCGCTATATTCGCTATAACGAGGTGTGGGACAGACAGACTGACAAACAACCCCAAGATATCATGTTTTCAGGACCTTTCTGGACAGACTCATTTAAAGCTCATCTTGCCTGCATGGTGATGTCTTGGCTGGTCCATCACTGTTAACAATTCCCACTGTTTCGTCAAGATGTCGTAGTACATGACGTCCGAACTAACGGGGTCTTTTGTGCGCCTCGGTTGTCCACCTGTTGTTACGATTGTGTGAACAATGCGTGCTGCTCGTGGTACGGTGCGAAAAGACTGCAACACACTCTGCCGATGAGGGAGACAGTGATAATGCAAGGCTTCTTTCACAAGAGATTCACACTGAGGATTCCTCATAATCAGCGGCACACTCTCTACGAAGTCCACAATTTCTGTTGCTTTGATCATCGGAAGTCGAATGTGACGCATGAGTTGAACCAAGTACGTGGATCTGCCGTCAATGTCTGCCTCAAGCCACTGCATGCATGCGTTGAAAACCTAGACAAAATTTGTCATTAGCACAGAGTTCAATAAAGGAGGGGTATGTAACACTGCATTATGATACATGTACGAGCAACAGTGACTTTTTAAGACCTTCTGTTCGATTATATTAACTTTCGTCTGATACTGTTATCAAAACAGCACATACATTCCAAGTTCCACAAAACATTGTAATAAATAGATAGGTAAACAAATATTAGTCAGGGTGTAATTACCGGTCTTATCCCCTCCTTTATCTAAGTTATGCGTATTATATAGACATTTTACCTGAAAGCGAAACCATCTATAAGAATTGTATAAATAACTTTCATGAATGTTACTCGATATTCCTCGAATTCCTCAGATGGTCTAAGTGTATTAAGTATAACGGAACACAATCATTTGTCACTTTGGCGCAAGAAACTTGTTTTAATGCGTATCATTAATTTTGATCACGCTATACGCAGCATTTTGTGATTCCAATCAATCGATACATTGTATCGTAAATCCGCCAATGTAGGCCCTATTTATCGTAATTTATCATCCGGTGAATACCAAAATGTCAATTCATTTACGAGCGAAGTTACTTGTACAGGCCCTTAATATGGTGATGAAGATCTGTTGTTGGATATTATGATTACGCAACACTAGGGTTTTCACTGGTTGAGCGCTACGTCATCGTCTCTCCAGACGAATGGATACCAACGACGACGACGACGACGTGTAGATATGTTATTATTTTTGTTTGTTTTTCTCGTGTGAAGAAATTGCATCACTACATCAAATGGCACATAGTGTTCTAGGTGGAGACAATTACGATATCTTTAAGAGTGGAGTATGTTTAAACTTTCAAGTATGACCCCATAAACAATCCACGTTACAGAATATCTCCTCCATACCTGAAGTTCATCTTGGATATGTAGGTCATCTCTGGATATGAGGCAAATCAGTGGTTCTTCAGACAGGTCCAGGAACTCAGGCATCTGAGATAAGTCGACGAAATGTTTAGCCACTTCGGTACAAGCATTTTCAAAAACGTCGTGCAAATCGAATGAGATTGCTACACCCAGAGTGCGAAGACAGGTTTGAAACGTGAGATTTTCCAAGAGATAATTTGAACAAGAATCTATAGCAGTTGGTATTTTGAGATAAAGGGCTGCATTTAGGATCTCGTCAATGTTGTCATACGTGACATGAAGACATGAAGTGTACATAGACTCAAGAAGGATTTTCACGGTCTCGAAGCTGACGCCATGGAGGGTATATACAAACTGTTCTCCGTCTGAATTTGGGTCATCTTCTTCAGATGTGAACAGTTCGCAGAAATATTCACTGCATGCCGCTAACACTAGTCTATGTGCACCTGCACGATGATGTCCGATGGCAAGTATAACGTCATGAAGCTTTTTCCTGCGCCACAGGGCTGTAGCAGCACCCAAAACTCTCGATGCGTGATCTGTGAGAGAAGACCCTCGGACATTGACGTTGGAAGTCTCGGCTACAGTGCTTAGTCGGGATGGTTTCGAAGATGGAATGAGACCGGTGGTTGCAGGCCGTCCAGTTTCTTTCTTCTTCCTCTCAACACGATGTGGAGTTTTCTTGGCAACTCGAGGAGGCATTGCATTTAAACTATGATGGGGGGCTCGAGACTGCTGAATTGACTTTTCCTTGCTTGTGTGTTTAAGGTTACCTCGTGACTGGACTTTTGTCTTATTCGTGAGTTTGCTTCCGTTCATGATTAATTTGACAGTTACGTGGTGTATCGATTTAAAACAGTTTTTTTTTAATCAAAGCTTTCTCTTAAAAGCCCCCATAATCCTGTTGCTTTGTGTGACTTTGAGTGGTAATTTCCTTCTTTGAGAGTAAACGAATAGCATAATAGCAACATCAATCACAAGGTTGATCTTGTGTTGCGCTCTGAGATTAGCGCCCCGCCTCACTACCAGATTCCTTGTGACGTCACAACTACTCTGTAATACGCATTAAGGCATCAACTACTAGTACCTAGCTGAAGGACACGCGGCACGCGTTGAGTTTTTCTCCGTTTTTTTTTGTTTTGTTTTTGTACGTTTGTTGTTGTGGTGTTTTGTTTTGTTTTGTTTTGTTTTGTTTTTGGGGGGCGTGTTAAGGAGCTGTGTTCTTATCATGTCTCACCGAAAGTCCCAATAATCCTCAAAGTGGTGATTTTAGCTTTCTGTGTGAGCGAACGGAAAGCAACGGAATCTAGCTTATAGCACAATTACACAAGTTGACTGTTTTATGTTGCGCGCTAAGAGTACGCACCACATTATTGTGACGTCACAACTATTCTGTAATACGCACCAACTGCCAGTAGTTGCCAAGAGACATGCAGCATATTATGCGCCAGCCCTATCGGCGTTGTAAGCTTTCTTTTCTTTCTTTCTTTTTCTTTTTTTTTCCTTTTCTTTTTTTTTCCTTTTTTTTTTTGGGGGGGGGGAGCAGTGGTAAGGCGCTGTGTTCTATTCAAGTCTTGATAAAAGCCCCCATAATTCTGTTGATTAGTGTGACTGAGTGATTTTTTTTTTCTTTTGTGTGTGTGTGTGTGTGTGACGAAAGGATAACAACAACCATACTACACCACAATCCGTCACAAAGTTCATCTTGTGTTGTGCGCCAAGATATCCATATAGCTACGCCCCACGACTACGTAACAAGTGTGACGTCATAACCACTCTGTAATACGCATCTTCAACGAGTCGAAGGCCAATGACACGCGGCATAGCACGGGTCTTTGTAATACAGTAGGTGTAGTCATTGATGGCCGGGGGATGAATAGCAGTGGAAGGCAGAGCTACCATTCACCAAGTCTCACGCATTGTGAGTGAGACTCAAGCATTTAGGGCCTGTCTCACGATCTCACGCGTGACACCCATTTTTCTCACGCATTGGGAGCATAGTTTAAATGATTAAAGTGAGAGTTGCAATTGAAGGCATATTTCCCTTTTGTCTTTCAAAATAAGTAAAAATAAGTCACTCAAGTATGCACCAGCTTGTGAAAAAGCTCCCTACTGTGGGAGGGCGGACACCCCCTCCCACATCCTCCCCTCGCTCAGTCGCTTCGCTCCCTCGCCCACGCACATGCGCGCGCGCCGAGATGCTGAGTCATGAAAATCTCACTCATAACAATTTTTTGAACTTGACATCTATGTGAAGGGCTCTGATGGATTGGCGCATAATGGAATCAAATTTGATTTGACATATTAGTATGGTTAGACTTACTATTCATCGACCGCCTTAACCCTAAAAAGACTGGGGGGCTTTTTGCCCCCTCCCTCGACATTTTTCGCGATAAATCTGGAACGTAAAAATCTCGCGCCGCGACGTTTTGTGACTTTTTTCTTTTAAGTCTTGCGCAACTTTTGAGACCAAAGCGTGGCACCCGGGTACGCGGTTCTGAAGTTACGCAATATTTTGTAAGTGCATGTCAAGACCCGAAATTGCTCAAAAACGTGATTTCATGTACAAATCCAAGGCAAATTCTGTTTCTGACCAAAATTCATCAATGTATCATTATCTTTACTTTTACTGATCAAAATCAATTAATTTCTTGTTCTTATGATGGAAATAGTGTCGCCGATGATTTCCATAAAAACAATAAAAAACAAAAAGTCAAAAACAATGAAATACATAAGAAATTTTAAAAACAATAGAATACATAAGAACAAAATATTGATACCGCCATTCTTTTAATGTACATTCAATAAGAATCCTACACAGAGTACAATGTACCTAAATCCAAAATCATCAGTTTTGGACCTTTAATTACAGATTTACAACCATTTTTTTTTATTCATGCATAAATTAGCATAATTAATTGATTAAAAATAAATTTGAATATCTGTGAAATAATTACCTATTCTGTTTTGTAGATTACCTTGTAAGTGACGCGCGTGCCAAATTTCCTTGCGATCGCGCGGTCAACGGCCAAAATCTCAGGGGGGGGGGGGGGGGCAATGAGCCCCTAGTCCTACGAGGCATCAAATTAGCCCAGTCTTTTTAGGGTTAAGGACAATATAATTCAACCTTCATAGATATGTGGATTGAGTGAATGCAGCAATATTAGCAGAACACATCGATGAAAGTTTTGGGAAAACTGGATAATCCGTTCAAAAGTTCTGAAATTTGAAAGTACTGTACCTGCGTATTCATCGCAGATTCACATCATGGGCTCAGAATGTTGACTTATTACAAGTATCTTATGCGCAGAAGTCTTGGCAAAAAAATTAAAAATTAAACAAACAAATCCGCAAGTTATACAATGTATGATTTTGGGTTTGTTTTGTTGTTGTTGTTGTTGTTGTTTTGTTTTGTTTTTACCGTGCGCCGGTGCAAGCTCATTTACTTTAACCGACCGCCTGTTCTTCATACTAATATAAGAGATTCTACATGTACATGTACTATCTCCTTGATATTAAGACATTGGTTGATGAAAGAACGAGGTGATATACGCACATCTATCTTTATGTTATTTTTCTTTTGTACTCTCTCTCTCTCTCTCTCTCTCTCTCTCAGGGAAGGGGGTCTTTTGCTGTGGTGGGGAAATCTTCGCCATATTCACAAACGTGACCAACTTCACATATCAATGTGACTGAACGAAATGGTCGAAGAAGTGTGCCATCAATGCCTACTTTCTTTTGTTTTTTTGTCTTCAATCATTCCCCAACAAGACATTCTGTTGCCAAAATATTACAGTAAAGGTCGGTCATTTGGGTATTGTGATTATAGTTTTCTTTGCATTCTTTCCTAAAATAATTCTTATTACATGTATAGAAACACAGAAATGATACTGCAAATGTCACCGAAAATTTGAATTTGAATACCGGCAAAATACCAATAATCTCCACATTTATTACATGGACAGAGAAAGCAGTGCTTCTCTGACAAGAATTTGCATTAACAAAATGAAAATCACATTTACATAATACATTTGTAACTGTTTAAAATGAATCATCAAAATCACATGTGAGTCCCAAGACTGGGCTAAGATGGCAAAAAGTCATGCCATGTTCCTTCTTCAGATTGTATATCTTGCACAGGTACATGTATACAGAGGAACGTTGCACACTCTCTTCTAAAAATTCATTAACACAGCAATATTTCTGACACCCTGTCTCTTGCCCCAAAGAGTAAATCTGTGACTACTGTAAACTAGATACATCGTATATGTAGTAGGAGCTCAGCTTCCTCAGCCCTTTACCAGACAGTGACTTTGAAAAGAAGGACACTCAAACCAAAAATCTAGGTAAGTAAAAGAAATGTTGAGCAAACAAAAATTCTGACCTCTTAACTGTCATTAAATCTACAACTGGGACCATTTTTTTCATGGAGTCAAAAAAAAAGTTTTCAGTCACAAAAAACATGTTACCTTTACATTCTATAAAATGTCATTTCACTAAATGTAATGATTAGCACAGCCACTTCATGCATTATTTCATGTCTTCCTAAGTAGAGAACAGAAATACAGATGTATCCCAAGGTATGATACACAGTACAGTATTTCAAAAGTCATAATACTCTTGTATGTACA
This sequence comes from Diadema antillarum, assembly GCF_040938485.1. NCBI lineage: Eukaryota > Metazoa > Echinodermata > Echinoidea > Diadematoida > Diadematidae > Diadema > Diadema antillarum. Next base: position 54,782 of record NW_027271559.1, read on the forward strand.
TTATGTACGATACCGCACTCAGTAAGTAATAATCACACACAGCTGTAGCATGACAATAAATTTGGTTCTTCAGTTTTACTCAAACATACACATATCAGGAGCAGTTCTTACACTTGTTCAGGCAAACATTCACTCAGTTATTCTCTAGACTCACAATGAAAATTAGTAATCTTACATACAAAGACACCTAATCACATGAGATCACTGTGCATTGCTTTTTCTCTCAAGCATTAGGGAGAAATTTCATGCAAGCACTCATGCAGTCCTATACAAGTACGCTGAAACTTTCAAATACAGTATAGCTGAGTGTGAGTTGACAGGGTGGCTTTATAGTTAAAGTTTGTATACATGTACTTATGAGACTCTTCTTACCCAGTACAACTGGATGAATACAAGAAGATTAGATAAATCACATGGACAACAAGCAACACAGGAAGCTTTATACCTTCCATATCTCCTTAAATATATATCAAGCAAGCAAATGTGAGCAAGGCATTCTGAAAATGCCTGTGCAATTTATCCTAAAAATAAGATTTTATACAGGTTTAGCACACTTATCATTATGTCTAGGCTCACATGACAGGTTCCTGCTATAAAACAAAAATGTCCATGCAAACTAATATGCTTCACTGCAACAAGTCTTCAGACAAGTTTGAACTGTAGGATTGCTGGTTGAGTTGTCATTTCTTGGAAAGTGATAGTACATTGTACAAATTACACATCATCCAATGCAGTGCAAGTATTTTATGAAGGATTGAAAGACACTTTTAGAGAGGAGAGCTCCATACTGGTCTCTTTCAAGAGGGAAGAGTGATTCTGCCTATTTATGTTAAAATTCACTATCCACTTTACAGCTACGTAACACATCCTTTTTACCATAGTCATCATAATTATGTAGTTATATTACGTAAGTATAGTTCTAACGGTGCTACTGTAAAGAACATGATAAAATGTCCTCCAGAATATTTTGATTGATATTTGATAATGATGACGCGAACAACTCAATCTAAAATCATGCTTATCATAGTCAAAGCATCATGGGTTACAATGCACACTTAACATGTTGAAGAGTACATACTGTATGTACATTGTGTAGTCCCGTGTATGCTCAGGAAGGCGTCTAATGGAAATGCTTGTTATAAAGCAAAATCAGCTTATCCTCAATGGGTTAATACATGAAGAGTTTGTTCGCAAAACCCAATAAGTCCATTTTTGAAGATTTTGAAGTACAGTCTCTGCCATAAAGTACAAAATAATACCTTCTATTAAATGATATCGGTCACTACATACAAAGGTACATTTTTGAAGTTAGGGTCAAAAGAAGCAAAAGTTTTCTTATTATTCTCTTCATTTTTCTCGAACTTTAATCGCAAATATCTCCATTTGGCAATCGGTTTTTGCGAACAAACTCTTCAGATGTAGTTTCAACATTTACAGTGTCATTCTTCACTGCAGAGCCAAGAATCAAAGCTGAAATATGTCACAGTGTCTTGCTCTTAATAATTCCAAAAAAAAAAATTTGAAACAATTTTCACTTCTTAAGGCCGTGTCACACCATTCCGGGCAAGCTACGCGGGCTTGTGGCGAGGAGGTAGTTTCCAGCACGTAGAAGATTTTCAGCGGGCGAACAAGAATGTTTGCAATTTTCATTCATGCCTTGTCATACCGTACGGGGAAACTTCTGCGGCTTGACTCGCGGGAAAACAAATTTACTCCCCGGAGCTCTCCGCAGTTGGTCTGCACCTGACAGTATCTAGCGCGTAGTAGCCTGGAGGTGCTCACGCAAGTCTGATTTAACCGCAGCCAAGTTTAGAGCATGACCAAAACTTTTTCCGGGTGAGTCGCGGGAATGCCCGTAGAGGTCCACGCAGAACGCCAGTAGGAGACCCTTAGCGGCAGTACTTCCCAGGCAATTCCTACGCAGGTACTTCGCAGTCCCGTATGCAGCCAAGATAATGAAATTCTGTGAGATTTCAGTCATTCCATTAGAGGAATTCCTTCACTGAGTTGTCAGCCCCCACGCAACTGGTACAAAGGTCATACAGTATACTCGCAAGTCCAGCAAGTAAGACACATGCGCTGACTCGCACAAATCCTTTTCCGCCCTCAGGAATGTCCGGTATGCTAGAAAATCCCTACAAGTAACAAGCCCGAGTAGCTTGCCCGGAAAGGTGTGACAGGGCCTAAACACGGTTGCGGGTAAAAAAATATGCGTGCGCACTTCCGGGCGACTACTTTTGAGATACATGCTAGGTACTGTCATGTGCGGATCATCTATGGGGACCTCCGGATAGTCAAAATTGTTCTTTGCAAGTCGCACGCAAGGCTGGTGTGACACGGCCTTTAATCTGAAATACAACTTGCTCCCATCAGATAAAGTTGCCTTACTCAATATATTGGTCTGTCAGAACACTTTTTTTCTTATTCTTCTCTGAAATGTACTGTATCAGCTATACCAGAATTACCAATGCTGACTTAAATAGATTTCTGAAGGAGAGAATATCATGAAGTTTGACAATATCTGTCAGAGAGTGAATAAACTCTCTGATCTCTACGAGATTAATATCAGTCACTCTATCACAGTGCATTTTCACCTTGCAATCTGCTTCTCATGTCTGACAATATTGTGTGTAATTCAAATATGATTCCACACAGAAATGTTCCTTTTTAACTGAGAAACAAGCAAAAATAAAGGCAGCTCACAGTGAAAATACAAAACCCCTTATGGACAATGTACAGTGTTAAGCACATCTACAAAACAAGAAAGATTTTTTAGTAGCTATCAAGATGGAATGGACTATGTATGTATTGTGCTCAAGTAGCTTTCTTTCTTATACAGGGGAAACTCGATATAACGTACACTGCTATAACAAGATATTGGTTACTACGAGAAAACTTCTGCGGTCCCGAATTTCCTTCCACACAAGTCTATGTAAAATGTTACTCTTATAGCTAGATCAGCTTTTATGAAATAACTGCTATAACAAAATGAATTTAGTGATTTTCAAACAAATACAAACATAATTAATGAAATCTGTTATAGCAAGGTAAAGCGAAATCTGTTTGGGTAAGGCAGCTGCTTTACTTCACCTGTGCAATCATGCTTGAAGAATTGTAAAGCTCGATGCAACAGGGCAAAAATTGTGTCTTGCCCACATCTAGTATTTTTTTCAGGGCACTCCACTTAGCACGTGTGCACACATATTATTTGTATACATGCAGAGAGTGTGCTAGGAGTATGCACAGCCCTAGGCATACATATCATCATCATAATGTATAGCAGGTGTGAGGCAATCTGATGTTGTGATTGGCTTTCTACTAGGGATTTCCCAATCTTCACATACGCAGGCATAACATATGTAAATATAGAATGTGTCACATACACACACGCAGCAATATGCAGAACATGTTCGAGCTCTCCACACAAAACACACACTTGATATAACCACACATACCAATCAACAGACAATAGGACATGATTACACTCAAACTACGCATTTGCAAATTAGAACATCCATACAGAAGCACATTCTTGATGTTGTATTTCACTGGGAAAAAAACATCTGATACATAAAGGTAATTCCCTAAACACACATTGCCAGGTTATCAGCATTAATTGGAACTTGATATGTAGTACCACATGTGCTAATTGATGTCTTTACACTATGCTTTTTTCATGCCTACTGATGAGATATAGGCTATAATGAGGAAAACAACTTGGTCCCAACCTTCTCGTTATATCAAGTTTCCCCTGTATGTATGATGTGTAGCTGATATTAACACCATACCTATTTACCTCTTGTACACATACAGCATTTCAAGTGTCTCATATCATCTAAGATGAGAGATCTGAACATCAGCTATACAATCTTCTACAAGTATTTGAACATTACATTATGTTAACTGTTTCTATGAACCGAAAAATGTCTTGACTTTCTAGCCATATCAGAAGGCTTTATTCCTCTCACTCACTACATGGTGTATCAGCAATATTTCACAATCCAATGGAATCCCAAGTTTGACCTGACATTGTTGATGTGACAGAGAGGTGGTTAGAAAGGCTCTTCACTGGTATTACACCTGCTGGTCTGCAATTCTCTGAAGCGGATGATGATGTCATCAGTGGACTTCTCACCGTGCACCTTGTTATCTCTGGTACGTACATTGGCTGTACCATTGGTCTTCTCCTTCTCACCAACAACTATAACAAAAGGAAACAAATTTACCATAAGCATTCGCATTACAATTTTTTTTTCCATGCCTACTTCACAAACTATTCTATTGATCTTGCATTGCATTGTATGTGAGCAAAGATGTATTCTACATGTAGATAAGTAAAAGTGGCAAATCTCCTGAGAAATCTCACAGTACATCAATCACACAGTTCTCCAATGGAGCTTTCCACACTTCCTATGTCCAGAATTGAGTTTGGGGTAATTTAATAGAGTATGGGACCCTGTGGAAGAACAGTCATGTTTTGCCAATATGACTGAACGGGCAAGACTAGTCCCCAGTATACTCGGTCGAGTATCTATGGGCAATGTGTGTTGTAGCAAAATAAGCTCATCCTCAATGGGCTAAGAGCATTGTATTTACACTCGATGTCAACTTTAAATGTACGTATTAGCTTTGTCCATTCAAACATTGTTAGAGTTGAAAGTGAAGAGTGAGTACTGTAAAGGGTTTTGAAAAATGTAGAGGGACCTTTTAACCCTATTCTAACTGGGGGGGGGGGAACAATTTGACCCCCCTCGACATTTCGCGCCACGATTCCGCAACGCGCAAAGATTTTGCCGCGTCGTTTCATGACTTTTTTCTTTGAAGTCTCCCACATATTTTGAGACCAAATTTGCGATGTCCGGTTACACCGTTCTGAAGTTACGTAATGTTTTGCGTATGCATGTCAACCCGAAAATGGCTCAAATTCATGATATACAGCTGTAGTGTGCAAATCCAATGCAAATTGTGTTTTTTGGTTAAATTGATATAAATCAGATTATTTCAACTTTTAACCATAGCAATTAATCAATTTTAATGTAGATAAGCTTGAAAAAGTGCCTGCAACAAATTTTGGCCAAAAACCAATAGAAAACAAAAGGTCAAAAAAACAACGGAATACATAAGAAATTAACAAAACAATAAAAAACAAAAGAAACTGATTTTGATTGTGCTATTTTTTTTAACAAGAAAATTGTTTAATGTGTCTTGAGAAACTCTTACAGAAAAATTCAGCAATCATTCAGTCTTTTTAATGGAGTTATAGGTGAAAATATGATTTCATGCGTAAATTTGCACAATTAATTTACTAGAAATATAAATCTTTCTTTTGTATGACCATGTAATCTTGTAGTTGACATCCGGCTCTATCTTCAGGCAAAATTTTGCGGCAATCGCGCGATCCGCGGCCAAGATCTGAAGGGGGGGGGGGGGGGGGGGTGTCAAATTGACCCCCCCCCCCCCATAAAAACTTGGTCTCAAATAGCCCAGTTAGAATACAGTTAAGACATACCCAATCACATTATTTGTGATGAGGAAAAGATGGGGGGGGGGGGGTCAAATTGACCCCCCCCCCCCCAATAAAAACTTGGTGTCAAATAGCCCAGTTAGAGTACGGTTAAGACATACCCAATCACATTATTTGAGAAAAAAAAATAAAAATGTTCTGGAAAAAAGCCAGAAAAAAAAAACACCAGTAACTTAAGAGTCATGTCGATAAGGAAGTGTTCTTTCAAAAAATAAAAATTCTACAGATTAACTAGGTTGACCCATTTCAATTATTGTGAGTCCTTGAATAAAATTGGGTCATTTCGACTTTTGCTGGCTTTATGATGCATGGTCACATACGTGTACAGTGGGTTCTCTTTATAAATTCTGATCATCTTTTCCTCATTCAAAAACAATATGACATGACATTATATGGGTTTGTCATATACAATCCTGCTATTACAAGCATGGTAATGTTACTGTAGACCACATGTTACATTCTGCAATACTCTCCCACAAGGGGATCATTGAAAAGTTTGTCTGTAGAGAGAATAAAGCCTCACCCAGGATGAAGTTGAACTGGGCCAGCTGAGCATTGCGGATCTTCTTGTTCATAGTATCTCCAGCATCAGTGTCTACCTCACAACAGAAGCCAGCAGCATGAAGCTTATCTCTCACTGATGTAGCATAGTCATTGAACATGGGCCCCACTGGGATCACCATGCACTGTCTAGGAGACAGCCAGAATGGCCTGTATGGGAACATCAATGATATTTATCAGCACTGGCATTAATAGTTAACACATGCTTATTCATGACAAGAATGTCTCACATATCCATTTGACGGATGTACTGACAATGATCCTTCAACTAGCCTCCTACATGTCCATTTCATGTCCACTCATGTACATACATACGGTATACCATATACATACACACACACACACACACACACGTACAATTGTACTACGTGTACAATAAAATTATATGGGATTATCTCAGAAAAAATGCTACAGTATGATGGGGAGGGGGCACAATCTCTTCGCGTTGTTTGTTTGATTCTGGGGAGACACGACATAAAATCTGACTTTTCCATTTGATACAACTCATTTTAACCCATACCTGCCAATCTACAAGATATCCTGTAGTTTGAGCAAACACTGCAATCATCAATCCATGTGATAATCCTCACCAGAAATAACTTGAAGTAACTTTCAGAGATTTTATAGCTCGTGATGTCTACCTAACAACCCACAGTCCCTTATATTTTTTCATAATTGTTTATATCTATATATTTGATTATTCAAAAATATATTATGTATTTGATAAGTAAATATCTCTATGATGTGACATCACATAATTCATCACAGGACGCTGATTCACATTTTATATTGATGACCATTAATTCCTCTTTCAATTGATATAATACTTTTCCATAGTTTGCTTCTCATGAGTGTCAGTCATATCAATTTGAAGTTGAGAGAGCATAGTATAGTAAACATGTGTGAAATTGCCTTCAGCACCAACAGCTAACACAAACTGCATTATGCAACAACCTGATTTGGGTTAACTTTGAGAGAAAGCTTTGTAATTCACAATGTTACTGTTTCACTGACAGATTTTACGCAGCCCAAAACACAACCATCTAAAAATAGAAAAGAAAAAAAAAGATTCATTTTATTATGGGTGATTCAAACCTTGGTTCAATCAACATCCCTTTAAATTTGAGAATACATAAATCTATATCAAGACACAAAACACACACAAAAACACAAAAGAAAATGAATACCAGAGTACGTCATCAAAAAGGTATCTCTGTTAAAAGTATTTCCAAACATTTCCAGAAATCTATCTATGAGCCAACTATGACAGGAAGTAAGCTTGAGAGAAATTTTTACCATTTCCCTCCGAAGTTTTCAGTCAAGATGGCTATCATACGCTCCACTGAGCCAAGAATAGCCCGGTGGATAATCACTGGTCGTTTCTCTGTTCCATCAGTCCTGTAATATCAACAAAGACAAACTCTCATCAGACAATGTGATATAATCTACAAACTATTCATAGCTGTTATAAAGTCCTAGACTTCAGACGAACTATTGGTTGTATCCAGGATATATTTTGGAGTTACTGACATACTTAAAATCATAACTGCATTTTAAAAGAACTTGGGCAGGTGCACAATTTTTGTCTTGTGCCTCACATTTTTCAACATGCTTTAAAGCACATCCTATCTACAAACTTATCAAACTTTGACAAATCAAATTACATTTGACAGGAGAAACTACATGACTTGTACTGAATGCACAAGGTGAGAGATTCTCAGTGAGAAAGTCATGCATGTTTAGTTCATTAAAGTTCTCAGGTACACACGTACATGTAAGTTAGCCTGTTGAGGACAGACTGATTTTGCTACAACACACATTCCCTATAGACACCTGCCTGAGTATACACGGGACTCGTCCTCAACAGGTTAAATGATCTTGTAGATGGACAATAATAACTTTAAGCTAGCAGCAATGAATATATCCATTCGTGTTTTTAATTTCTATTTTGAAAATTATTACATTATTCTGCTTTAATTCAGGCCATGAGAAAGTAGTTTATTTAGTACTCACAGCAGTTCAGGTCTGCCAACTTTCAAAAAGTGAGTTACACGTAGTAAATCAGCTACTGTAAAACATGATATATTCGCGGCACGAAATTTTCGCCAATTGGAGCCGACGGCCTTTTTTGTGGCAAGAAATTTTCGCGAATTGCCTCTTGCGTTCAATGCATATAGTGTAGATAAGAAATTTCGCGTGCATTTTAATTTCGCGAATCTTGGCCCTCGCGAAATTCGCGAAATTAAAATGCACGCGAACATTTCTCGTTTTACAGTACTTAGAATGTTTGTTTATAGTGCTTGCTGCACTAAATATCATCATAACAGTATCAATCATTCATTTACTTTCTGGTTTTCTTCAATGCAATCATGAAGTCACTATACTGCTCCATTGTTGAGTACTTCAACAATATGTTTTAATCATGTTCTCATGAACTTACGCTGAGTACTTGAGGTTGAATCGAATCGGCAGCTGGAAGTCAAGTTGGATGGTGGCACACTGGTGAGACCGGCGGAGGGCATCATGTATGGTGATGTCAATCTAGCAAATCAGCAACAAATTAACCATATACTAAATTTTCACTTCTATCCTCAAAATCAAGGCTGAGTCCTTGAGACAAGTATACACTCACACTTCAAGGCCAAAAGAAATCAAGTCTTTAATCGAATCAAGTCTTTAATTGAATACCGTTAATGCCTGACAAATAATATACAGATGTAAACTCTTCATTGTTATTCAGCACCCTGCATACATCATGGTATATGCTGCTTCAGTTCTACAAATACTTAACAGACTTGTTCCCCCTTTCTGTAGTTTACATGATTAATCCACCTTTAACACCCCCATTCCCTCTCCTTTACCATACATTTACACCTACGTTTACTTCTAGAAACTTTAAAACATGAATATCAGATACGTACACGACATCCAAGTGGAACTTCAATGGGAATCCTAACATCAGCAGATAATACCTCTACTAAAAAGTGAGAACATAATTAATGTAAATATTGTAATTTTGTAGGATTGCTGCAGCATGACAAGAAAAGAGAATGGTAACCCTTATTTTGTGCACACATCTACTAAGCAATTATTTCGTGGCAGACTATTGCCCTATAATTTGATGACGTCACAAGTGGCCTACTTATTTTCACAGCGACCTACGCATACATACATGTATCGGCGCTAATGCACGTTTGTATCCTTGTATGTTTTTCTCAAATTCCACACAACCAAACTGCAGGAAAATCACACGAAATACTTGATAGCTTCTTTCCAAACACTCATGTAACTTTGAACCAAAACATTTATCAGGAACTATTACTGATATTGATGACAAATTTCATGTCATTGCCCAAAACAACTCACTGTCACTCTTTGCATGCTTTTGCGGCGTACGCAGCTTGCACAATCTGAAATCAGAAAAAAAAAAATCTGAATCAGACATTGGTAATCAATGTCTTCATTATATTCCAACTCCACACTTTCGTGAAATGGCTTCACAATCCATTCCAAAAGTAATGAAGGTTGATGATGACAGCAGCAGGCCCAGTGATATGGTGCAATTAACTCCGCGAAAAGGGGCCTAAATTTTTGAATTTGTAACAGTCATCAAAGCACTGTGCCGAGCAAAGGACAAAAAATCTGGAAAGTTCACCTCCTCACATCTCCCTTTATCTTACCACCAAATCCCTTGAAACTTCACATGTGTATCTAATATGAATATGTCATCCTGCATCTGAATTTTGAGCAAAAATACTGATGTATCTTTCAAGATATATTTGTATTTTCCTGTTTGAGTGGATCGTGGGAAAGCATTAGGATTATTTCCCGACACAAGTCTGCTACTGCATGAATATGCATTTGATTAACATATTGCCAGTCTGTATACATCAGACTTGCTTCCTCCAAAGTTTCGTGATGGCGCAATTAGTAGTTACCATACGTTAAAATCAGAGCAAATAGACAACCAAATTATTAGAGAAAATACTGGACATGTACATAGATGTACAACTACATCATCATCCTGCACATGCGTTCTCTACTGGTCAAGCGCACGCTTAGCCAATCAGCGGTGTCAGGTTCAACACTGGGCAACAGGGTTCGGTTTAGGTCCACAAGGTGCTGAGTGGGTAAGACGAACCCTGCAATGTGCGTCAACTGTTTCATGCAGCACGAAAACCAATACAAGGGATTGCGTAAGGTTTACACTACGGATTTTACGTGGGTCACGAAGGACAGTGATCTCAATTTTTTCCCGACATAACCGTGCGACAAATATGACAGAAAAGATATTTGGGAAAAAGTATTGAAATACTACCATAAGTCACATACCGAAGTTTCATTTTCTTTTTTGGAAGCTATGTTTCAACATTAATTTCACAGCTTTATCCTCCATCAAACTCAAAATAACAAACATTGCAAGTTAGAGACTAAGAGACTAGTTTCTCCTTCAATTTGCTGTATATATTTTATCATTTGATGGCTTCTGAGGTGAGATATTGCCATTGTCCTGCAACACTTCCCCAGCGGTTTTGCGTACACAAGCTGTTTACTTTATGCAAATCAGGCAGCGAGGTCAAAAGCTTTTGGCGAGTTAATTGCACCTGACACTGAGCCTCAGCAAGTCACGCTCCTGCTCAATTACAGCCATGTGACAGCAGTCTGGTGTGTGTACATGAGTACACAAGTGTGTGTATTGTCCAGCAGGCCAACCTCACAGTAGCAGCTGTTTAATATTAAAGGGAGTGCGCTAGCAACTCATGTTGATTCATGTAACGTACATCACCCATGTAGCATGCAATGGACAGTCTAGGTCTAGTATACCACTTGTGGTCAGAGCAATAGGTGCAACAAAAACTAGAGAATCACTCTGAGAGCGCAGACCTCCACCAAGCATGCAGCTAATTTCCACCACTGATCTTGTTTTTCGATAGAGATTTATCAGTGATTTCCACCCATACGTACTTATAGCATTGTGTGCTGAAAGTCGCCCAATTTCCCAATATAGAAGCCTTTGTTACATCATAAACCCTCCGCTACATGGCGCGCCTTGCCTTTGGCAGAAAAATACTACAGCACGCACTTTAGTGCGCGCATGCAAACCTCAACTACATGCAGCCTGGGGGGTGTTTCATCAACGTTTGTCAGCGCTGACAACTGTCAGCGCTGACAATTTCAGCAAAATCCTTGGTTTTGATTGGATGAGATGCTCTGGTCACTGACTGTTACTATGGTGATTGTCAGCGATGACAATTTTTTGCACTGACAAACGTTGATGAAACACCCCCTGAACTCCCAAGTTCATTGACCCTACTTGCCAAAATATCAAAAATCCTTCATAAATTCCCCCAAAATTCTCGGATCATTATCAAAAATTAATCGTTTGGTACTTGTCTCATTCTAAACCTTTCCTGCAAGTTTCATCCAAATCCAAGGACTAACAAACACACAAACACACACACACAAAAACCAACAGTAACGAAAACATAACCTCCTCCCTTGGCGGAGGTAACAAGGGAAAATACAATAATAGCACCTACAAGGTAACAGCAACGCCATGCATACCGATTCTCAGTGTTACTAGAGTCAATAATTAAATTGTGACATGTCTATATTTCTCTCTCGCAAACTGTCCTCCCTTACTGATGATCATCACAATCATTTACATGGCTTGGTCTGCCCCTGTTCAATGCAGCTGACACTCCAGCCATAATAATGGCATCAGCAGCGGCATCTTGGTTGCATATCGTCTTTTTCCGGGTCAAAATCACCTAGATATATGTCATAACTGTTTGAATCCAAGAATCATGACTCAGCATCATCTCTTCTTTCCTCCTCTTCTTTGATTTCCACTCTGAAACTCAGATCAAGAACATGGTCTTCCATTTTCCTTAAAGCAATAGTTTTGGATCGAGCTACACTGCACACTGTGTAGGAAGCAAGACGTGTGCCCGCTGGCCTTTGGAGTGCAAGGCGGATTAATGGAGGGCGTAGGCAACTTGTGACGTCATCAAAATCTGGTCGATATCCTTGGCAAAATTAAGTCATTTGACAATACACAATTTTGCTGAATCTTATCAAAATGTCTTGCTAAGGATCACAATTTGGAGCCCAAAAATTGGGATTTCTGTATAAATTATGAATTTCCTGTGTAAACATACCAAATTAAACAATGCGACGATTTTAAACAAACATATACTACAGTCATCCAAGCACACAAGATAGATTAGAGTAGTATACATACCTTGGGCCCATAGAAAGCTCCATCAGCAGGGTTGAGTTTCCAGTCCTCCCCAAATGCATCCAGGCTGCGGGCAAGTTGCTATCATCAAGAATCCATACAGTGTGAGGTTAGTCAGCAACATTTGCTGACAACATACAATGTAGACTTATACATCAAATCATACCGACATAGTAGCAGACAGTATCATCAGGTATGAGTTGGTCATTCATTGTTGCTGGCATCCACATATTAAAGTTAGGTATCATTAGCCACTAACATGGTACGCCTACTCATTAACAATCATTGTCACATTAGAGTAAGCCAACACAAAACACTAATAATACTCTCACATAAATTGTCACCATTGGGGCAGGTTGTACAGGAATTGACAGACCAGATTTAATCGACCTTGAGAAGACAGGTCATTTTAAAACAGTTTAGAGATAGTTAAAATATATACAAACTTGTAATGAAATAAAAGTGTTGTAAACATAGTACACATGTAAACAAATAGCCAGACATAAATAAAATTCCTGCCTTAGTCACACTGTAGAGAGGAATAGGAACAATTATGTGTAAAGCTTGTCAGTATGGTACAAAAAAACACTAGCCAAGTACAAATAATATTCCTTAGTTAGCCTCAGTAATAGTTCAGTGGTATATCAACAGCCAAACACAAATAGATTCCCTCACCTTTTCAGCATTGTCCCAGACCTCTATTTCTCCTAGGAACTTCTCAGGTCGTGTAGACAGAACAAGCTTGTAGGTGAATCCAAACACACTGTACACAGACTTCAAGAAATCCAAGCAGCCAGCTATCTCTGTCTCAATCTGGAAGCACCCATGGATTCAAATTTCACAAGGCATGACATGACAACAGTGTTCAAACTACTGGATGGAAAGGACAACTTCATGTTTGCATACAGTCTCACACTAATATTTTCCAGCCTGGGAGTTCATCTTGTCAGTGTAGCAGACAAAGTTTGATTCAACTTCCAACAATGTGCAAATTACTCATTACTTCTGTGTATCATCTTCAACATCAACTTCAACTGCAACTTCATTCAATACTTCAACTTTGTCTAAAACAAAACATACATCAAGATTCCATGAAACACAGATATAACTATTTATGTACTTAAGTAAAACATGAATGGTTTTAGAGCCCCCTAGGGGGCAAGGCTTGCGAGGGGGTCCCTACACAAAGTATAGTGTACAAGTAAGTTGTGACTCACTGGCACAATGAGCAGCACTTAACTGATAGAGCCAAGGTCCGAGTTCTTTAAAACCATCCAACATGTTTTGTTTGTTTTCCCTTTGTTTTACTCCAGTCCCCCAGAATCTGAAAATGTATTATGCTCCATTCTGCATGTCTACAAACTATTCACCTGGTCTTGAGAATGTGTTATGTTTCATTCTGAATGTCTACAAACTATTCACCTGGGGGGCATTTCATGAAGGAACTTGTCAGATAAAATATCTGACAAGTCAATTATATCCGACAAGTTCAGAGAAATCAGCCAATCAGACTAAAGAATTTCTCAAAACTTGTGGGATATAATTGACTTGTCAGATATTTTATCCGACAATTCCTTCATGAAATGCCCCCCCCCCCCCCCCCAAGCTGGTCTGAATACTGTGTTATGATTCATTCTGGATGTCCACAAACTATTCACCTGGTCTTAAGACTGTGTTATGTTTCATTTTGAATGTCTACAAACTATCTGAAGACTGTGTTCTGTTTCATTCTAAATGTCTACAAACTAGTCACCTGGTCTTGAGGACAGAAGATGTGAGCATCATCCTGCTGGAAGCGCCTGACTCTGGTTAGACCACTGAGGGCGCCAGACAATTCATTGCGATGAAGAACACCAAAGTCAGCCATGCGAAGTGGAAGCTCCCTCCATGAACGTGGGCGGTTGTCAAAGATGAGACTGTGAGAGACAATGTAAACTTGAATGCTGTTAATGCTAATCAGGAGCTTTGTCTGAGAAAAAAAGATAAGAGCTTGTGATCTATTCTTAGGAATTTGATAGATACTAATCCAGAAAGACATGAACATCATAGGTTTGGGTGAGGAGTTGCTAAGTAAGTGGTAGTATAAAAGATTATAAACATACAAACAACAAGATATGCAAACAGGGCATGATGGTATGAAGTCTCTCAAAATTTCTGCTCATGTAACCTAAACTGTTTAAAATATATTATATCACCTCAATTCTCCTTTTTTCATCATAAAATCTCAAACACATTTTATTTCTACAAGTATACTTGTTCTTTGATAGTTTCTGGTTACAATTTTGTACATGCAAACACATAGGAGACAGAAAAATAAAACTTTGACTTACCAATGACCTGGGCAGTTCATAGGCTTCAGTGCAAATATCTCCTTCTCAACATCAAACTGAAACATGTTCTCCTGTTGACAGAAAACATAATAGGGTATGAAGAAGTGATGGCCATTCACACCCAATACAAATATAAGATTTATTCTTTTTTTCTTTTTTTCTTTTTTTATACATGTCATTACTCAGATAATTTGAATTCATATAGCGGCAGGTAGGAGAGTTGAATCCATAGCGTGGTTATAACCCTGTACAAACAAGTTTGTTTTGTTTTAATTTTCCATATGACAAGATGGCTGGATAGCCAATATTCATCTGCACCATGTGTAGCTGGTCTCCCATAGGTTCCAGTTGGATGTAAGGCAAACCACTTTGAACCTTGGTCATTTTGATTGGGAGGCAGATGCGCTAGCAATTGAGCAGCATTACTGCCCTTTACAAGCAGCTACACTAACTTCATTAGCTCCATCAACCTCTTGCTAAGTGCATTAACCAATCACCTACAACCACATTATCGTTGTGGACACCAACAAACATTGTTTAAGAAGAAATCTGGGACTACATAAAGTCATGCTCAAATGAAAGACAAAAATATGAAACGCTCAGATATGCTCTTAATTTCACAAATATTTGACGGAAAATATTTTTAATCATTTTGTTTAGTATTTTCATTTTGCGAGACGCAAAGTGAGCGAGACTGTTCTCTACCACAATGCAATTCCCGATGACGTACAACCCGCACTTCCGTTTTCTACTATCGCTGCCTGCCCTTGTTTGCCACAGAAATTGTGTGTGTGCGCCACTTGTATAAAGTACTATGTGTGAGTGTGTGTGTATGTACGTGTGTTGTCGCAGCGTTCAGCTCACAGCGTGCGTCGCGTTGCATCGCGTCCCACTACACCATGAACCATATACATACGTACAGCATACAGTTCATACATCGCTTGTTCTTTCGTTTATAATTTTCTCTCCGCTCTAATTAGCGCCCATTTTGTTAATCTCCGTTTATTGCCGTACATTCATTCTATGTGGTTTTACAGCAAGTGTCATGTCGGGTCCACCTGGATATGCTTTCCAACCAGAGTGGAATCAAGAAGAAATGACCGAGAGGGCTGCCGCTGCTGGCAGTGCTGATGCGCATATCCCATCACGAATGTCATCCTGGAACCAGTGCGACTCAAAATGGTCTTCGCATATGACTCGATTTGGATTAAATTTGTATGTCTTCACATCAAATTTATCCGTTCCAATGTTGTTGAGCCATTTTGCACACCGTTCCCTTTCTATTTCTGGGTTGGGTATCTGGGTTGGGTATCTCTTTTTCTTGCCTTTCCCAGGCTTATTCATACACCCGTATGCCTGACACATCGGAATCTTCGCTCAATGTTATGATGCACGCACGATGTCGAACAGCATGCATATCATGCATGTGGCTCAGTGTATACAACGCAGCTGCGCAAGGTACTGTATGTGTATTGAGCTCCTCCTAAGCTCCTCCGCAAATAAACTTCGCTCGAGCAATGTGAGGGTGAAACGTCATCGGGTCACGTGATTGATTTCGATTCCGTACAGCAATTTGAACTGTTTGGCTGAAAATATTCCCAAATGTAAAAATCTTGTTTGCTGCAACAGTTATAAAGTGAGGTATATCATTAAGCTCATCAGAATCCTGGATTTATTAACTATATTATGAATAATCTTTGTATCGGTCGTGGATTTCTTCTTTAAGAGAGGCACAATAGTGTTTGTAACAGCTACTACTTGTTTGTCTTCTGTACCCTCACAGAAAGAGTTATCAGAAGAATTGCAAAGGAAATGTTTGCTTTAAAGAGCAGGACTCTATCATTACTTATCAAAACATATGTGACCGTGCATCACAAAACGAACAGAAAGTCGCAAACACTGATTTTGCGTGAGGACTGAAAAAGAGTGAAATGGGTCAACCAAGCCGATCTTGACTTTTTCATATTTTCTGAACGAGCAAGTCTTCTTTTACATTATGCTAAAATTTGGGATCATAAAACGCGCAGAAAAGTGTGGTTTTTTTAGCAGTTTATCTCGAACATTTTTGGTGGAATACACGTAGTGTGATTAGGTGTGTCTTTAGAGTCCCCTTTTCAATTCTGAAAAACCTTGTACACACTCTTCATTTTCAACTCTAATAAGTTTTGAAAGGATAATGCTACTGGTTTGAAAGTTGGCATTAATTATGGTCAGAATGTGTTAAAGAGGCATGCTTAAATCTGATAATCCCTCGAACTTCATTGTTATTACTCTGGTGGTTTACTTCCTGTTTTTTGCCCCATTCATCGCACAGCCAGCACGGTTTGGTAAAGATTAAGCGCTTGAATAAACACTGTACTTCAGAGCCTCATTTCTCAGCTCACACTTTTCCTGTGTATGTGCTTTCTTTCCAATATTTAGATAGGTTAGGAGAGTCCATTTGACTTGAGTTATACACCATTTTAAAGCTAAAAGTCTGTTCTTTCAGAATATGGTCGTAACTAAAAATTCATATCTGGCGACCTTTTGTTTGTTTTGTGGTGCAGGGTCACATATTTACATCACTTCTACTCAAGCTGTAACTTTTAATCAAAAGTAACAAATATAACATTCTCAATGTCCTGAGAGGCTACTTGTCTAAAATCTACACTACAGGTATTTGCGTCTTCTCTAAAGGGTATCATAAGAATACAAAGTAATTGCTGACAAGATCTACAGACACACCAAACACAGAAAAGTAAATAAATACTAAAGTACACTTGTTCTACACAAACTAATACATGGAGCACGTCATTCGTGGAGTCCGGCTGAGTCTTATCAACTGAGCATAATTCTCTCATATTCATTCCCAATGACACACAATAAAATGTGGATTAGTAATCTCAAATCTGCTCTCGTGTGTGTACTTACAGTATCATAGAAGACAGGAGACTCGGTGAGTCCAGTGCTCATCTAAGTATCAGAAGTTCAACTTCCATTCATTCTCACACACAGCAAGTATGTTTCCATTAGTACAAATATATATTCTACCATCCTAGAGATGATACCTAGTTTTTCGTAAATTTGTTTCCACATCAACACACAAAAGACACTGAATGATCACAATAACTCACTTGAGCCTTTGGTTCAGGTGAACTCAAAAAGCTTTATACACCTGTGTGTATGTGTCATTCTTTCAAATGTGCTGAAAATCTACATGACTTTGACTTAATAGCGAGATACTCCTTCCACCTTTCTTTACAGCTGACTTTATATCTTACCGCATAGTGTTGCCAGTGACCAGATGTCATCCAGAGTTTGCTGTTGTAGATATTTGGAGAGACAACTTCCTGAAAGCCTCGCTTCTTGTACTCAGACTGTGAGGTAAGTAAGACAGTATCTACCATCAGATTGTGCCCCATCTCATTTTTTTTTTTTCGTACCGTAAATACGACACTCAGCATGTGATGCAGAGTGCAAGTAATACCTGCAGGACATCAGTTATTCCAATCATAGCTAGCTTACTTTGATAACACATACTATAGATAACACATGGTCATTTCTGATAAACATTCCATATAGTCTTACATAGTATAATTTGAATTGTAACTACTCTCTATCATGCTAATAATGATTTGCCTTCATGACCTCTTCCAGCCAAGTTTGCACCATCCATGTCAATAGGTGGCGTCTGGCTTATCTGAACTTGATGGTATTGGCTGTCTTTGCGAGATCCATCTTGCATCAAGATTTTAAGTCTATTTATTTGCAGGTATAGTGGCATCTTTGAGATTTTCATTTTAGGTTATTTGTTCGTTTGTTGGGGGTTTTTTTCAAGTACTTGAAAACCAGCCGAGGAATGATATGTGTGTGTGTGTGTGCGTGTGTCAAAAATTTCATCATATCAGTCTTAAGATAACAAAAACTCCATGATGTAGAAATTGACTTTGGTACATGAAATTACATCAAACACCCAAACTGTACAAAAAATTTGTATGATCTGACTACAAACAAAGAACCCCTCCCCACCCCCCCCCCCCCCAAAAAAAAGTGTTCCAAGATATGTGTGTCTAGAAAATGTTAACGTCAGTCAGATACATATGCAAATGAGATAAGGTGGTGATGTCATGGCTTCATAAAACTCCTTTACTTGCACATATATAAACTTATTTGTCCTTTTTACATGAATTCAAGCAAACAAATCTTTATCACTGGCATTACATTATTCCAGAGTTTCAATGATGACCCTGTCAAGTTAAGGGGAACACATTTTGTACATCACTAATAAAAAGAAAGGTTTTTATGACATTCTTGGGCACAAACCTCACAAATCTCTTAAAGAGATTTGTGAGGCAATTGCCTGATGCATTGTTTTAAGTTGCATTTGTGAGTGAGACTGATAAAACTGTTTTGAATAATCATGTTACATTTAAAAATATTATAACAGCCTTTGAACAGTATTTGGGAAGTTTTGACCATTTTCTCTGTTTCAAAGCATTCTTAGAAAGAACTTAATCATGCATGGGAGTTTCCCTTCAAATGGTTGGTGACCAAATAACTGAAATACACCAAAAAATACATTAAAATGGTACCAATCCTTTGTTGTGTATTAGTGACGCTAAGCAACTAACCCTGATGAAGTCAATGAGAGTGTTGTAGATGTGAGCTCCTTTGGGTTGGAAGAAGCAGCTACCAGGGCTCAGCTCATGGAAGAAGAATAACTCTTGTTCCTGCAGCAATAAAGATACAATCATTGTATGATAAATCAGTTGTAGAGCAAAGATATTGCAGGGTACTATGGGCACATGATCTCACACATTGTGAAGCTACAATGTACCTAGTGATAAAATTAATTTCCAGTTTTAATCATTACTTTAAAAATCCCCTTATAGTGATAAACATATCACTTCTCCTATTTATCCTGCTCAAGAATGTGTCTTTACTGATGAATTTTGGGTTGATATTCAATGTATAAAGTGTACAGTTAATCTGCAATCATCTTGAAAAGCTGTCCAGATCTGCATGTATACAATCCTAAAATGTGTGTAACTCAGTGATTTACACTGAACTAGTAATAAGCATAGTTTTTCACTCAGTGACAAAGATTAGATATGTTTGCCCCTTTCATATGACAAACAAATGTCATTCACTGTGCATATCTCCTTGTAGTCTACTTTTAAATGAATACCACCTCATGAGTGTATATAAAAGAAAGATCTACCTCATGAGTGTATATAAAAGAAAGATCTATTTCAGCTTCACTACCTGGTAAGTTTATAAACAATGTCCAAACACAAGACAATGTCTAGCAATTCTGCTATATCTTCTCTGGCCATTTACCCAAATGTATAATACATTTCTTCACATGTTCCTCTCACCCATGCATGTGTAACTGCGTGTTCGATGTACAAGTATATGTAATAGACTCGCTGACAAAGTCAAAACATAAACTGTATTTAATAAAATCATGTAACAGTGCTGAGAGGAAAGACTAGTCACCCTGCCAATCTTTCTGTGATCTCTCTTGGCAGCTTCCTCCTGTATATGTTTCCATTCCTTCAACTGTTTAGTGTCAGGGAAAGAGATACCATAGATCCTCTGAAGACTCTCAGCATCTGCCTTGCCTTCCCAGTATGTAGAAGAGTTCTGATGAGATTAGCACACAAAGCCAAAAGTTTTACTAAGCAATAGAATGAACGGATGATGAATACTGTCACACAATTTCACTCTGCTAAGGCTGTGCTGCCGCATTTGGGGGAAAAAAAGTCTTAACATCATAAAGCTACAAAGTTCCTATGTACAGCTGTATCTGACTTTTTTGCTTACCTGTGGAGACACTTCATGAAATTGCTGCAAGAGAGCTACATATATCAGACCATAAAGCTTTATAATCAGTCTCTTCACATGATGAACCTGTGAATGTTTGTTTTCCTCTTCAATATAGTCTTGAAAGAAGAACAAACACAGTAAAGATGGTGAAAATGACATGCAAAACAGTACCTCAAATTGGAAATTGTTGCAAATAGTTTACTAAAAAACAATGTGTTGTGAGAAAGATTTCACTTTCACTTTTAGCTGTCATTTTTCCTTCGGTTGACTCAAGTCAAATAAGAGAGATTACATAGCACAAACTGGCATCAGCAATTTTACCTTGATTACATCAAATGCCTTGACCTTCCCAGTGTGTCTGACATGTGGACCTCGACACAGATCAATCAGTGGGCCACATCTATAAGAGGGAAAACAAGACCTTTGTTTACTTACGTACATTTTAAAATCTAAAGGAAGTTTATATGTTTTCATGGTACTGCCCAGTATTTTGGCAAAGCAAATTAAATCAAGCCATGCTTATTTCACAGTCTAATCATAACATGGTAAGTTTTAACTAAAGAATGAGAACGTGCCAAGCTCCTGAAAAGTCTACCAGCTACACGTACCATTCACTGAATGTGTTTATCTCTGCTCCATGGCATTACTATCATGTGTAATATATGCCCCCAAAACTCTACGAAGTTCTGAAATAAAAGAGCACTGGGAGACAATTAGCTGTTTTAATAACATTTATCTCTGCAGACCCAAGGTTACAGAAATTCTGGTCTGTTGGCAGCTGACCAGCCCTTGTCAGAAAGACGATGGATGACTGGCAAGCATATCAACATTGAAAAGTTAATGCTTACTTTGAACATAATTCAATACCTGAGAGACACAGGGTTATAAACCAGTCACTCCCATCTAGTAATGTGCACAAATAAAATCATCAACAAGTCTAAGCCTCATCTCAAGTAGCTGTATACAATTATCATGTATAACTATGTCTGATAAAGGATGCTGTCAATTTTGGGTGGACCTCACATAACTAATTCTTCATGAAAAGTTAAGTGTCATATGATTAAATGATCATACAAGTAGTGGCTGTAACATTTGACGGAGAGTTGTATCACTTCACTAAATTCAACAAAACTATAAGCCCAACAGTGCATCTGTCTGGATATACGCACTCTGAACCACATTCCAAGTCACTACCTGACAGAGAAGTACAAATGTATGACAGGATTGAACAGACATATTACCCTTTAACAGATTTTTCTTCCACTCTAAAACAGTTTGCATTCAGGCCTGTAATCTGTCTTTGTCACTTGCTCCTTTGAATGTTTCCACAACAAATATATGGCGCTATACAAATGCTATGGATCATCACCATCATAATCAATGAAATACATTGGTAGCTGATAACACGACTGACCTGTACACTGTGGTAGTGGGCGTCTGGACTCTCTCTGTGATGATACGTTTCTTGAATTCATTGTACTAAACAGGAAAAATAAACACATAGAATAAATACACACCGCATCTCTGACAAAAGACACATAATATATCACATTAAAGTGAATAAGAGATTCGACAATTATATTAAAGGAGAAGTCCGGACGATTTTGAAAAAAATTAACCAAAATCTACATAAATAAAGGACCATAATGACTAAGTTTCATTGAAAAAGACCCTCCCAACTCGCCACAATCGATTTTTTAGCATCACTAATTTTGAATCGTAACCGTTCGATTTCTGTACGCCGGCGAGAAAGATCACGTGACAGCGTGACGTTTCATCCTCACATTGCTTTTTGCTTGGAGCGTCAGCTGGCTCGGGGGAGCCCTGCTTGAGCAACGGTGATACGGGCCAAGCAAGCGGTAGTAGCGTACCGCTCAACAGTCTCTGACCACAAAGCGGATGCACGCGGCATGATCTATTGCTTCATTTAAAAAATGCCGATGTGTCAAGTGTTAGGGTGTTGTCAATACTTCAACTTTACTAGTAAGTCTTCAAATTGAAGAAATATTTCGATTTTAAATTGATATCTATCCACGATACTACCTTTTTACATGATCCTGAATGCTACAACACGCAGCCAGATTACGCTGTGTGTATTGGGCTGCTGGTCGTAGTTACCGGCGCGGCGCGGCGGCGGTACCAAGCTGGCGCTGGCGTTTCTTCCTCGGTTCAAGTTACATGTATACTGTCGTATTTTATCACCGTCAGACACACTTTTCAACAGTCTCAGACAACAAAAGAGGCAATAATTCTGACATTGACAGACTGATTTCAGATTGTTCACACTCAGAAGTCGAAAAAACGATCGCGGATTGTGATAGCACTTGGCAGCAGCAGACGTAAATGTATGCCTGCACAGCCCGACAACAGCTAATGCATTGTAAGTGATGGGGTGGACACTAATAAGTACGGCAGTATTATAATACATACATATTTCAATTTAAACGAAAATGTTATAGCATTGCAACTATTTTACATTAATCTTTGAAGATTTTATATAGATATATAACGAAGATTATTTGAATAAAGGAATACAGCGTTTGGCAGCAGCACTCCTAAATCGGTGTACGGTCTCCTGCAGTAGCGCCGACAAGGCACACCTATGCAGGCATGCAGATACCGCCCGCAGTCAGCAGTGCAATGGGAGATCGATGCGTAGCTGGGCTTCGCTCGCGGTGCTCTCAGCTGAGGAAACTGCGCCCGATGCATCACGCGCAATGCATCCTGGGACAGATAGTACGAAGGGCAGCTCGCGACGGATTCGAACATGAAGAATTACCTTATTTTTAAAAAAAATCATAGTAAATGTATCTGATGGTCTTTTCTCGTCGGGAAAAGGGTAATAGGTTCATGAAATATTGTTCTTTACACACGAAACGGCTGATAATCGTCCGGACTTCCCCTTTAAGTACATAAAATGTCCTACTGGGGGAAAAAAGTACTGGTATCAGGAAACTCAAGAATACGGAAGTGAACAAGTATATTTCCACATTACTATATTTAACAAGTTGCAATGCAGCTAACATTGTAGAGTAATACATAATTTCTAGCCCCAAAACTAATTTTTGGTCTTTGTCTTTGTCTTTTCTTTTTTTTGCATGTCAGTAATCAGTAGTACTGAGAATTCATTCTAAAGGCATTTCCGAATCATAACACACAACACATCAATATTAGCACTTAACCTTTCAAACTGATTCCTCTCAAAGCTGGCAATTCAAGGGGAAAATCTAAAAATGTCCATTAATTCTCATGCAAGGAAACATTTTTTGAAAGGGATGGTTAAACTGGGGATGCTGAGTTATCATTCCTCTCTACATACAGCTGACTTACTGTGTTTACCCTGACAATATCAACATAAGGAGTGGCCATGCTTCAACTGAACAAGAACCCTCCATGAACTCATTGAAAAAGTTGCCTACTTACTTTTTTAAAGGTCTATCATACAGGAGAATGCACACTTTCACAATTTATTTATTTCTTTTTTTTCATCTCAATGGCACATATCACCTCAAAATGTGCTTTTAAATGTACTTCAATTTGTATATGAGTGAAACACTGGTACTCCTGTTGATCTCCATTGTTTTGAGGCAGGACTCTAAACATACCTCAAACATCTTGAGTAAGTCTTCCTTGGTTATCTCTAGTCTCACAAAGGGCTGCTTTTCTTTCTGTATCGACTTCACAATTTGCACCAAGCTGTTAAAATCATTGCTTGAAACTTGCCTGAAATCAACAAAACAGCAACATGTATTTACAATGCTTGTACACTGAAGACTGAAAATCAACAAAGTTGAACTTCTGTTTTATTCATTCACAAATGTTGCCAATCTGTCCATTCTCTGTCGACCTGCAAAGAATCTCATTTGGAGGCATTGAGGGCACTTGTAGAATTGCGGGAGAAACAGGATAAGAACTTGTGTTTTTTTTTTTTACAATATGCCAATGGATTTACTCAACCTCTCTCTATCCCCAAGTCTGTTTTTTTAATTGGTAGCTAGTCCAGAAGGCATTATGTCACATACTTCTAAATCACATTTAAAAGCTGACTCTACAGATATCAACCTCAAAATCTTTAGCTTCAAAGGGATGGTATAGTTTTGGTTGAGATGGGGATTCAAGTTTTAACCTTTTGCTGTATACTTATAAACCACTGACATGAAATGTTAAAGAGCATACAATTCTAAAAGTAATTCAAAATTTGTTCGATGAAAACCAGCTTTGAAATGGCCAAGATATCCACAAATAAAAGTGATCCTAATAAAAGGTGGGTCTACCCTCTATTAGGACCACTTTGTTTCTCAGCCATTCTCAAAACTGATTTTCATCAAACTTTCAAATCATCTTAAAATTACATGCTCTTTTAATATCATATTGGTTTCTAATTATTTCGCAAAAGAGTGAAAATGTTAATCCCCATCTCCACCAAAACTATACCATCCCTTTGAAATTTAATCCTGTTAAAGGGGATGGCTAGTAACTGATCAGTGGGAATCAGTGGGAATGCTGGGGGATGATTGTTCCAATTCTTGTGTGATTCACTCAAGAGTACATTATATATCTATTGTTGTGTGAAAATTATTTGCTTCCGAAAGGTCTCATATTCAAGTAATGTGCAGTTTAATGCCCCGTCACTGTACAGGCATGCTAGCCTGGAAACATTAAACTGCACATTACTTGAATATGAGACCATTCTGAAGCAAATAATTTTCACACAACAATAGATATATAATGTACTCTTAAATGAATCCCACAAGGATTGGAACAATCATCCCCCAGCATTCCCACTGATTCCCAATGATCAGTTACTAGCCATCCCCTTTAAAGAAGTGACTGGGGGCACTGTTTTAGAGACTTACTTGTAGCAAATGAGGGTAATCTTTAAAGTTTTCATCAGTCTTTGACCCCAAGCCTTAGACAGGAAATCCAGTCCAAATATAAGTTAGTTTGATAAAAAAAGAGTAAAATGTTATGTTTTCAACTGTGAAAATTTGACTGAAATATGATGAAAAATAAGGAAGTTATGACATTTTGAAGTTTTGCAAATTTCTGCAAAGCAGTTCTTGTACAGTGGATATGAATATGTAAATGAGTGAGCTAACTATGTCATTTCCTCACAATTTTCCATTGATCGCATGTAAAAAAAAAAAAAAATGAAAATTCAATGTTTCTCTCTGACTGAAGTCTGAAACATGACGTTATTTCTGGTTGAATAGCTTGGGAATAGTGATCAGTTAGATATATGAGGATTTGAGCCTCGCGCATAATTGCATGTGAACGAAAAACTGGAAATTTCACAATTTTATGTAAAACTATATGGTAAAGCTGTGAGGGAATGACATGCACACTTTGCCATAGGTTGCATATTCATATTGACTGTTCAAGAACTGTTTCCCCCTAAAAATAGGGAAACTTCAAAATGTCATAACTTCCTTATTTTTCATCCGATTTCGATCAAATTTATACCGTTGAACTTGTAATATCTTACTCTATATTTCGACTGGATTTCCCCTTTAAATGATCCAAACCAATAATGATGACTTTAAGGCGTCGCATCAAAATTATACCTTGCAGGATCCTGCAGGATCCTCCAAGGTATAATTTTGATGCGACGCCTTTAGAGTTCATGGCTCTCAGAATCTCTTTTAACATTACCACATATTTTAAAAGGACATATGACATTTTCATCGCAATAATGCTACATGTGCCTTTTTATTAACCAAGTTGCTTCAGCCCCATCTCACTCTACTGGAATGTGAATATCTACTGCAGAAAATATTGCATTACATGAGACACTGCAAGCATTTGTCTGTGAACATTAAATGCTACTCAAATTATAAACTGCAACAACTATCAGTGAAATCAGCAGAGAACATGAGGTAATAACACATGGCCAGACAGGCAGAGATTGGCAAAGAGCTAGTCCATACTGATACATTGTACTTACTGTCCCTCCAGAAACATGTCATAGTAGAAGCCATTATCAATGGGAGGTCCATAGCAGAGACAGCCACCATACTTCCTCTCCATAGCCTCCCCTAAAATGTGGGCACTGGAATGCCAGAAGACCTGCTGGCCTTCTTCACTGTCAAACTTGAGTAGCTGCAATGAACAGTCTTCCTCAAACGGCCGATCTAGATCCCACAACACTCCATTCACTTTGGATATGACTGTGTTGTCTGCCAGTCCTTGACTGCGAATCACATGACAGGGTAAGACAAAACCAACAAAAATTGTTGTTGTTGTTTTTAAATCAATCAATTACACCTTTTTCTCTCTTAGTAAAGTTAGTTATTAAAAGTGTTACAATGAAAAAATGGTATATGAAAAGAAACAAGAGACCCGCGGGTCTAGCGCTCACCTGAGTATCGCAAGTTCACCTTTCACGCAGTCACTAATCTAAGTTATTCACAGCTCTACCAAAATTTGACCAGGCATTCTGAAGTAGAAGATGAAAATGTACAATAAGGGCCCAAATTTTTAAAGATTCCTTAATTTGGGGAATTGGGGGCCCCCTGGGGCCCTCTGGGTGGGGCATGGTGCCCATTTTGATAAATTGAGATCCTGACCCCCTAAGGATGCTACCTGCCAAGTTTGACGAAAATCTATCATGAGGTTTTCAGGAAGAAGATGACAATGTACGATTCAGGCCCCCATTTGGACCTTCCTAACCAACCCCCCCCCCCCCCCCCACCCCTGCCCCCAAGAGGGGCACCCCTGGATCTCCTATGAACAAACTCGAAACTACAGTCATTAATGTACTCACTCATAGTATTATCTTAGCTGTATAACTTCTGATTCTAGAGAAAATTTTTAACGATTCCTTCATTTGGGGGGTTTGGGCCCCCCTGGGGGCCCCCTGGGTGGGACATGGTGCCCATTTTAACAAATTGAGATCCTAACCCCTTAGGGATGCTACCTGCCAAGTTTGGTGAAAATGGGTCATGGGGTTCTAAAAAAGAAGATAAAAATGTACAATTTAGGCCCCATTAGAACCCCTCCTCACCTCCCTCCCCTGGGTCCCAAGGGGGGCACCCCTGATTCTGCCATGAACAAACTTGAAACTGCAGTCATCAATGTACTAACTCATAGTATTAACTTAGCTCCATCACTTCTGGTTCTAGAGAAGAAGATTTTTAAAGATTCCTTAATTTTGGGGGATTTGGGCCCCCTGGGGGTCCCCTGGGGGCCCCCTGGGTGGGGCATGGTGCCCATTTTAACAAATTGAGTTCCTAACCCCCTAGGGATGCTACCTGCCAAGTTTGGTGAAAATGGGTCATGGGGTTCTCAAGAAGAAGATGAAAATGTACAATTTAGGCCCCATTAGAACCCCTCCCCACCCCCCTCCCCTGGGTCCCAAGGGGGGCATCCCTGATTCTGCCATGAACAAACTTGAAACTACAGTCATCAATGAACTAACTCATAGTATTAACTTAGCTCTATCACTTCTGGTTCTAGAGAAGAAGATTTTTAAAGATTCCTTAATTTTGGGGGGTTTGGGCCCCCCTGGGGGCCCCCTGGGTGGGTCATGGTGCCCATTTTAACAAATTGAGTTCCTAACCCCCTAGGGATGCTACCTGCCAAGTTTGATGAAAATCGGTCTTGGGGTTTTCAAGAAGAAGATGAAAATGTAAAAAGTTTACGCACGACGCACGACGGACGACGGACGACGGACGCCGGACGACGGACGACGCACGACGCACGACGCACGACGCACGACGCACGACGGACGCCGGACGAAGGGCGATCGCAATAGCTCACTTGAGCCTTTGGCTCAGGTGAGCTAAAAATCCGTCATCAGTCGTGTTACACCTTATGCTTCATGTGTGTTTCATGCACTCATCCCATATCATCTTATTCTGTCATCATGTTGCTAAAAAAAAAAGTCCCAAAACATTAAAAACACAGGTTTTTCACACAAACTTTTCATGCTTCACATTTTTTGATTCAGGCTGCCAGACACATCATTTCAGGGCAGTTTCTAATGAATGACAGCCACACTGAATGTACAGCCTTTACAGAAAATTGCACTGGGGAGTGTGGTTCATAGACTGTTCACTACAGATTCTAATTGCCTCTATCATTTCTATGGAAATCACTGTTTGCATGTTGCCTTTTTTTTTCTTTGAAGAATCGATGACAAGAGCACCTTATTCAAATTATGCACATGGTATATTGGTAATTTATACAAATTGTACGTACAAAATGATAAAGATATCTACACAAAACAAAAATTCTAATATCAAAAGAACTAAAATGCAGTAATCAAAGTGAATCCAACATAAAATATTATCGCCTTAAGTAACCTAAAACCTTAAACTAGAAATGTCGCTATGGCGACTGATGCCTCCGCCATAATGCATGATTATCCCAATAGGCGTATAGTACAATGTCTTCACAATGTGTGATCCATGACAGTTTCACATAACTGGCAAAATATTGAAATGACAGGTCTGTCAGAAATGTCTTGATCTGGGTTTGCTATAATCTTTTCAAGAAGCAGTGCAGGTACATATATTTGGGGAATTGAGAATTTTTACTTGAATTCTGATGGACCTTTTTATTAGTTTATGCATTGAGTAATTTCCAAGGTATGAAGAAAGAGTGTAATGATGGTACAAAATAGATTTGTTTTGTTTTGTTTTGTTTTGTTTTTTTTTTTGGGGGGGTGGCATTGAAACCTGGCCTTTGACCCTAAACCTCTGACCTTTTACCTTCTGGCTGGAAATTTCCCAGAGAATCTCCATTAGGTAATGCATGTATTAAGTTTTGAAACTAATAATGCAAGCATTGCATATACTAGTATATGAGGGAAATAAGAAAATTTTGACGAGTTGACCTTGACCTTTGACCCCCTGACTATTGACCCATGACCCCTAAATTCCCATGATAATCCCTGCCAGTCAGTACATGCGTATTTACCAAGTTCCACGAAGATACATTGAACCATTTGCGAGAAAAGTGATATTGCAACATTTTCACCTCACCTTTGACCTTTTGACCTTTGACCTTATGACATGAAACTCTCCCTGGAGAATCTTTACGCAGTAGTACATGTCCACACAAAGTTTCAAGAAAATACCTTTTGGGCATTGCATAGATATGGGGGAAATTGCAACATTTGTAGCATTTGACCTTGACCTTTTGACCTTTGACCTCTTGCCGATGTCACTAAAATCTACTCAACTAATTGTCCCATCATACATCATCCTTGGACCAAGTTTGGTGAAAGCTGCTTCATCCAGTTTTGAGTTATCACATACACAGATAAATTTTAGGATTTGACCTTGATCTTTGACCTTTGACCTCTGTCCGATTTCACTTAAAAACTAATCAAGTAATTGTCCCATCATACATTATCCTCCAACAAAGTTTGGTGAAATTTGCTCGATGCAGTCTTGAGTTATCGCGTAAACGGATGCAATTTCATGATTTGACCTTGACCTTTGACCTTTGACCTTTGGCCGATTTCACCCGAAATCTTATCAAATAATTGCCCTATCATACTTCATACTTGGACCAAGTTTGGTAAAATTCCAGCAAATATTACTCCAGTTATCGCATAAACGAAAGCGGACGGACGTACGGACGTACGTACGGACGGACGGACAACCCGAAAACATAATGCCTCCGGCACCACTTCGTGGCGGAGGCATAAAAACGGACAGATAGCTAAAACACACACATGTACTTGACATTCATCCTTGTGGTAGCAGGGCTTGATATTAGCAGTGGCCCGGTCACTAAAAAATGGATGTTAGGCCACCAAATTTCAAAAAAGATATACATTGTATTTTGGTGGCCCAAATGGGCAAGCAAGTTTCAATGGATTTTTATGTTTGTTTTTATCTTGGGATATCAAAATTTCAAATCTACATATTTTAGTGGCCTAAATGGGCCAACAGAGAAAAAAAGGGTTAGCGTCCAGCCCTACCTTAAGTCATGACAGATACACTTTAAGTGAGACACTACAGACATTAGGCACTTGCACAGAAACTTTGGTACAATTTGACACCTACCTGATGCCTTTAGCTACATCATATGGAGTGGTGCGCCAAGACTGACCTTCAACCACTTTGCCATCAGGTAACGTTATCTTGACTAGACACGATTCCTTGGCTTTGGGGGGCATACAGAGATAAAATGAATCACAGGATTATTATCTTTATAATGGACTGTGAAGTACAGAGTTCATTTCTTCTTTTACAGATCAGAAGACATGATGAGAACCCCGTGGAAGTTTCCAATTTCTCTATCAACCAATGTATGTATCAATGAACCCATTATGTGCCGACTGCATATCATGTTTTCAGGGAAGTTCTAAATAGAGCTTTCAGTAAAAATAAAGTCTTTGATATTCCAAACTTTACTTTGGCCCTGAATGGCTTTATCCATGAATTCAATGGAAACCTGTACATTACGAAGCTGTTACTATTGCATGAAGTTGACATTTTTCTTCTCAAATTGATGTGGACATGTGTCATCCATTCGAATTTTACATGGTCTACACCACTTTACATATAAATACAAACATTCATTATATTCAATAAACGAACTGTATTGCAGAAAAGACTTGAAAATTATGGCTATTCAACAAGAGGTGCACTTATCAATCACTTACTTTAAAAATAATTTGTAAGGAATAATTTCACAGGAGTATTTATCCCAAATGGCATGTGGATTCACGGCTAGGAGAAATATTAGAAGTAAACAGTTATCCATGAGATGGATGAAAATCAGACAATACCTTAAAAAGTCATGAATTTTTGAAGTTTTGGTGTAGAATAAATCAATGCATTGACATTGCTGGATAAGAAGACTTCAACAGTTTGTGATTTTAGAGTTGGGCAACAATGCAAAGAAATTTGTGAGCACATAGAGTTATAGTTAACAAAATGCATGATAATAGAGGGGAGACTTGAGGCAGACAGTAATCACCTGCTAGGGCAGCATCAGATGCAGCTTTGAGTTGGTCAAACAGGTCAATCCTTTCCTGGATGTAAGCTGGCCATGGGTTCATCTGTAGGAAGCAAAAATATTATCAATTCATGTACATAAATGGCTTGTTTAAAGAAAAAGCTGCCCTTCCAGTTTAACACTCCATACTGTGATTGTATGCTCTGCAATTCAAGAAAGCAAAGTGAAAAGTGTGAAAATACAGATCAGCCCTGACGTCTTAGTGCACTCAAATACAAGACTATCATTATTTGTTCTGTTTAATCACATTTTGGTGATCCAGTGCATTGCATATAATGGCAGTAAAGTTACTTTGCAATAGTGGAGTTTTTCCTCTACAGAAATGCTTGGCAGGAATGCTGCACTGCAGGAGAAGTGATAATTGTGCAAAATATTCCACTTTTACACTACCTGGAAAGCACTGTGGTACATGTCATTATTGTTACTACTGCTGTTGTAACACTCCCTACAATTCACGCTGGCAAGTAAGCAAGTTTATACCAATCAGATAACACATGTAGGCAAGTTGCAACATTCTAATTTGTCCTAAATGAGTGATACAAGCAACTCATCATAAAATGCAAATCAGACAAGCTGCAGTTACCCAATTTGTACATACATTGTATTATCCACAATACACACAGCACACAGTAATATGAAGTATAAAAAAAGAATGTATTCTTTAAAAAAATGACATTTCCGGAAAATATATGTCTAAAGAACGAAGGTAAAACTTGTGTGGTGGTGAAAATACCACTACATGTGAAACCAATTTGACTGTTTGGTGAAAGACTTATAAATTACAGTCAACCTCGGATACCTCGAATTCGTCGGGACTGAAGAAAATGGTTCGAGGTACGCGAATTTCGAGGTACGCGTACGTCGAATTTTCTTCGACTTATTCGAAGTTTATAATATCGTTGTTCAACATAGTATCTGTTGTAGTGCCTACTGATTGTTTGCATGTTTGTCAATTGGATCGACTTTTATATGAATGAATTGAATGAAAATCA
This sequence comes from Diadema antillarum, assembly GCF_040938485.1. NCBI lineage: Eukaryota > Metazoa > Echinodermata > Echinoidea > Diadematoida > Diadematidae > Diadema > Diadema antillarum. The sequence goes on from NW_027271559.1 coordinate 87,212, forward strand.
GAATTGAAATTAAAATTTCAGAAAAAAAAAGATTTTGGTGACCTGATCATGCCACCAAAAAAATGCGGATGTTTGCCTTTACTTCTGAAAATGAATAGCGGTAACAATCAGCTATGTAAGATGCTAAAATAAATGTCAGATGTTTGCTTTTAATTTTGGAAATGAATAACGGTATATTTGACTCGGTATGATACTAAAATAAATGTTGGATGTTTGCTAATACTTTTGGAAACGAATAACGATAAGACTCAGCTCCGTATGGTGCTAAAACTAATGTCAGATATTTGATTTTGCGTTCCAAAATGAACAAGGATAACATTGGGCTCCGGAAGACGCTGGAATAAATGTCGAATATTTGCTTTGACGTTCGGAAATGAAAAACTAATATTCAACTCCATACAATGGTTTGATAAATGTCGGGTGTTTCCTTATATACTTTCGAAAGGAAATAGCAGTAACATTCGGCTCCGGAAGATGCTGAAATAGATGTCAGATGATCGCTTTTATGTTCGGAAGTGAATAGCAGTAATATTCTGCTCCATACGATGCTAAAATAACTTTCTGATGTTTGCTTTTAAATTTCGAAATGAATAACAGTAACATTCAACTGCGTTCAATGGTAAAATTAATGTTTGATGTTTGCTTTGACGTTCGTAAATGAGTAACAATGATATTCAACTCCTAACGATGATGAAATAAATGCTGGATGTTTGTTTTTACATATGAAAGTAAATTGCAATAACATTTAGTTCCGGAAGATGCTAAAATAAATGTCGAATGTTTGCTTTAATGTTCTGAAATGAATAACAATAATATCAAACTCCGTACGATGATAAGATAAATGCCGTATGTTTGCTTTTACGTTAGAAAGTAAATGGCAATAACATTCAGCTCCGGAAGTTATCAAAATACATGTCGAATGATTGCTTTTACGTTTGGCATGTTTGGAAGTGAATGGCGATAACATTCTGCCCCATACGATGTGAAAAAAAAATGGATATTTGCTATTACATTTCGAAATAAATAACAGTAATTCAGCTACGTTGATGGTAAAATAAATGTCTGATGTCTGCCTTGACGTTCAAAAATGAAAAACAGTAACATTCGGCTCTGTACAATGATAAAATAATTGTCAGATGATTCATTTCACTTTCGGAAGTGGACAGCAGTACCTTTCGGCTCCGGATACGATAATAAAATAAATGTCGGATGTTTGAAATGAATAACCGTAATATTCTGCTCCGTACGATGAAAAAATAAATATCAGATTGTTGCTTTTACATTTGGAAATGATTAACGGTATTAATGCACTCAGTTACAAATGTAGATGCTAAAACAAATAGCGGATGTTTGCTTTCACGTTTGGAAATGGATAAGGATAGCATTCAGCTCCGCCAAGATGCTAAAATGAATGTCGGTTGTTTGCTTTTACATTTAAAAATGATTAACGGTTATATTTGGCTCCGTAAGATGCTAACATACTAATATATGTTGGATGATTGCTTTTACAATAAGAAATGAATAACGGTAACTTTCGGATGCTAACAAATGTCAGCAAATGCTCCCACTTTCTCATTTCAAACGTAAGTTTTAACCTCCTAGTATAAGCATCAACTTTTATAATAATCTCTACGCCTAATTGCTAAATCTTAAAACACAGAATAAGATGATTGAATTTTCTATTCATTTGTTTAAGACATGGGCATCTGTATCACTTCAGTAATGCTTAATATTAATTTTTCTATGTGTAGTAGGACCGATTTAGTTTTTCTAATGTTTTCCCCGTTTTTTGGTGTGTTTTTTTTGCGTCAGCAGATTTTACTTTCGACCACCAAAAATAAAAATCAATGACATTGGTGACCCGATAAAGTCAGTGTGGAGCCCTGTCTATTTCATTCTTTATTATGCTCGGCCTATACTTCCAGATCATATACCACACTATTTTCATAATCGCATTGCTGGAAGAAAAAAAATCCAGTGCTTGCGCTCTCGGGGAAGAATAAATGAAACAAACTTCGTGAAAGGCCAAAAAAAAGTTAAAATAAAAGCACTATGCAGGAGATTAATGTTAGAACAGTGGACCGTGATTAATGCCAAAGATATAACTGTCAACACCTAAGCAGGTGCGCCACGACGGTTGAGAAATCTACGCGCACGGTATGACGACTCGGTATCACGATCAAAAATCAGAACACAGTGGTTAAAGAAAAGAGCGTAGTGTTAACGTAAGCACTCCATTTGCACGAGTGCTATGTGCATATCGTGTACGTGTGTAGTAGGTAGGTGTTGGGTGTTTTTCTTGTCAGCTGTGTAGGCCTACCGGGTATTTCTTTGGGCGCGCGATTTGTTAAGAATATTTACAGTCGAATGTGAAAAAATTTGTGACATGTCTCCGCTGTCCACGCGCGTTTAATCGGAGATGCTGAGTGATGTTGCAATTTCGATTCGAGCAACATGCTGGGAAAAACAATAAGTTAATTAAGATCGGGACATTAGATTTCACTTCGAGGTAACCGAACTTCGAGTTATTTTCTTTGAGCTACACAAATTTTAATACACGGAAACTCCATAGGAACAATCGGGACTTTCATTTTGCACCTGAGGTAAGTGATATTCGGCTTATCCGACGTCGAGGTATCCGAGGTTGACTGTGATGCAAAGCCCAAGGTTTAGTCAAATTTCTGTGCTATTTCTGTCACTGTACTGTCATTGTCTTTTAATGTTGGTTCAACTCTATGCCTACAAATGTATAGGCATACATATATACTGAGTACAAAGAAATTACCGTATAAGGAAAAATCATGTTTTTTAGCATATTTCCTATGTATTTCTTTAATAAAATTTTGGTACATAGCGCCCTCCATGGGTGACCTTTGAGAAAGTTCAAATGTATGGTCATGTAGAGTGTTACAAATGGCAAAGGAGTAGCATTTTGTAGCAAAATGTACAATATAGGTCAAAAATCAAGGTCAAAGGTCAAAGAAGTCAAAGGTCAAAATTCTGTGTAGAAGTTTTGAAGCCCTCACCTAGTGCCATCACTTAAAGCAAACGGAATCAAAATCGGGTTAGAAATGGCGAAGGAGTAGCATTTTGTAGGCAATGTACAATATAGGTCAAAAATCAAGGTCAAAGGTCAAAGAAGTCAAAGGTCAAAATTCTGTGTAGAAGTTTTGAAGCCCTCACCTAGTGCCATCACTTAAAGCAAACGGAATTGAAATCGGGTTACAAATGGCGAAGGAGTAGCATTTTGTAGCAAAATGTACAATATAGGTCAAAAATCAAGGTCAAAGGTCAAAGAAGTCAAAGGTCAAAATTCTGTGTAGAAGTTTTAAAGCCCTCACCTAGTGCCATCATATAAAGCAAACGGAATGAAAATCGGGTTAGAAATGGCGAAGGAGTAGCATTTTGAAGCAAAATGTACAATATAGGTCAAAGGTCAAGGTCAAAGGTCACAATTGAAATTCTGTATAGAAGTTTCAAAGCTCCCATGTAGTGCTATCATATAAAGCAAACAGAATCAAAATCGGGTTAGAAATGGCGGAGTAGCATTTTGAACATTTTGATCACACACGGACGCACACACGGACGGACGGACACAGGGACGGACACACACACGTACGGAGCCCGTTTCATAGTCCCCTGCTCGAACTCGTTCGGCGGGGACAAAAAGTTATATTGGGGGCACAATGTACCCCCCTCCCCATCGGGGTGTGCACGTTTTCTTCGTTCGCCTCCGTCTGCACACAGTACTGTATTGAATACCGTCTATCGGTATCGCCTCATCGAGCCATATTATGCATCCCCATGAGTAGATGCTGCCGCAGTTGCCTGGTCAGTGGCGCGGCGCAGCAGCACCAACCTAGCTGTGGACGTGGACGTGTGTGCGTGCGTTTGCGTCTTTTGAGAGTATCGTGGTACACTGATCGTACAGAAAATTATCGAACTACGCAATTGAATGCAGTCGATAACGCCAGACAATTACTCTTAGATCAAGGCGCATGTAATTTTTGGCATTTTAGAAATTGCTCTATGTCTCTTTATATATTGCTATCTCTGTATGTGAGTGACGTTGCACTCTTATATTTAATAGGGATATTACCAACAACCTACAATGTCAGAAAACTGAATTTCTGTGTACAGATACACTTTCATAGCATCAATACTACTGTCTCTCTTTCTCTTTCTCTTTCTCTTGTCTGAACCAACCTCATGTCCTTCAGCACTGTTCCCTTTGTCTTTTTTCTTGCTTTGCTTGGATTTTTTTGCCTCTCCATGACCAGAAGCCACAGTTTCCTACACAGAGAAAAGGGAGATAATCAGGGGGAATGCAATGCATGTAGACGTACCATAGAAATCATTTACACTGCACAGTAGTCAGTTTGATGAAGCAGTTCAACATTTCATATAGCTGTGGCAAAACTTAAATGTAAGTGCAAACACTTGGTACAGACAACGTACTGTTTGATAAATCCCTCAAAAAAAGGCTAAAAAAAAACCAACAAAGATACACAGAAAGAGTGCAGATATTGAAAAGTTAGACTGACAAGATTGCACGCTTCTCATATCTCCTGCTAACACCAGATCTGAAGAGCTGTTTCCGGATCTTTCTGAAGTGAAACACGGTGTAAGTTTCAAATTACTGTATGTTTATAATGCATAATCATACATAATGACTTTTTTCCTATTAATACTCCATGCTCTATGAATTTAATTACAAGGCAAGTGTCATAATGTGTCTGGCCCATTCGCGTACAAGAAATTGTATGCAAATGGGATATAACAGCTGAAAAAATAAGAGATATAACAGATAAAGAGATATAAAAGGGTAAAAATTTATGGCAAAAAAGAAACGTGCCATAAAAATTTAACATTGGGCCCTTAAAGTTTGTTGGCCCCTGCCTGTGACCTTTGACCTTATGGTGACCATCCACTCCCCAAGGGACATCTACTATCCAAGTTTGGTCACAAACAGACCTATGGATCAAAAGTTATGACCCATGATAGAAACGCACCATAAAAACTTAACATTGGGCTCTAAAAGTTTGTTGACCCATACTTGTGACCACTGACCTTGTGGTGACCATTCACTCCCCAAGGGACATCTACCATCCAAGTTTACCATGTAGTCACAAATGGAGTTATGGATCAAAAGTAATGACCCATAATAGAAATGCGCCATAAAAACTAGAAAGGACATGTTCACCTTCATAGACATGTGGGTTGAGTGAATGCAGCAATACAGTTTGTATTAGCAGAACACATCAGTGAGAGTTTGAAGAAAATCTGACAATCAGTTCAAAAGTTATGAATTTTTAAAGTTTCTGCTCAGTCATGGCTGGATGAGAAGACTACTATACGATGTAGCTTGGGATGTCACATGAGTACAACGGTATAAAGAAAGTATAAAGAAAATTCACCTTATTTTCACCTTTCTCACATAACAAAAGAACACTCGACTTCTCTCTTTCAGAAGGCAAGGGGAATAATATTATCCTTAACATACATCAGTAACAAGTCCAAGAAATGTGCACTTTATTCAAAAAGTAAAATTTTGTGAAATTCTCTTTTTATTTTCATTATATCCTTGTACGCATGTGACATCAAAACTGTAGTAGTCTTCTCATCCAGCAGTAATTGCGCAGATACTTTAAAAATTCATAACTTTTGAACGGATTTTCGGATTTTCCTCAAACTTTCACTGATGTGTTCCACTAATATTGTTGCATTCACTCAATCCACATGTACATGAAGGTGAACTTGTCCTTTAACATTGGGCTCTAAAAGTTCATTGACCCCTGCCTGTGAGCTTTGACCTTGAGGTGACCTTCATATATATGGTAAAATGTGAAACTTTGCATGACCCCTCTTCCCTTGAAGTTTGATTGCAATTGAAGCCCAGAGTAAAGAGTTATTGAAGTTTTTGTAGCATTATGGACAGACGACGGACGGACAGACGACGGAAGGACAGACGCCACAGGCGATCCCTTAGTCTCCCCTCATCTCCAGCGGGCTCGACAATAACCCAGTGCAGTAATAGCTCGGTTTCAAAAGATATCATTTATGCCTCACTCTTTTCTTTCTTTCAGACTTTTACAACTCAACACATTTCCATTCAAAAGCTACTACAGAGGAACACAATTTCTTTTATCATAATTACTGTTATTATCATTATTGTTTTACCCTGCCAGAGCCATGGGAGCTGAGAAGCACTCCTACCTCATGATATGTTCTACTAAAATCTCTGGCTGCTTTAACACTGGAAGTTGCTTTTCTAGTCATTAGCAGAATCCACAGTGTTAAAAACCCAGGAGCTTATAATATTGATTTTACTGCCACAAGGTACTTTTTTTCAGCCACCAGTCTTTAAAAACACGATCAATGTTTTTATGCACACACAAGAGACTCCAAACAGCAAATGATAGAAAAAGCTCAGTGATCTAAACAATATTACATTGTACTACTTCAGGGTACCGTATTTGGGCAATGCCCTAGCACTCCCTCCCCCCCCCCACCCCTTTTGTGAGGAACTACCAACATAATAGTTATGTCCCCTGCCCCTCTTGACAACCAAGTGTGGTTTAAATCTAGACACCACTTTTAAAGAAGATCAAAATGTTAACAAGCTTAATAAACACATAACCTATAAAGACAGATACCAGATAAGTAATTACAATCGTTATGGGTAAACTCAGCCACTTGTAATGAGGGCGCTAGTGGCTGATTTTACCTACCAGGCCGAGTTTACCCCTATATGTGGTACAATTTACAAATCCCTTGAGCCATTCAGCTAAGGACCAGGTGAGCTAAAAGTAGTGTTGGTCACATGTTTAAACTTAGTCCCAGCCCAAGCTTAAGGGAATTCCATTTCCTTTAAAGGGGAAGGCTAGTAACTGATCAGTGGGAATCAGTGGAAATGCTGGGAGATGATTGTTCCAATCCTTATGGGATTCATTCAAGAGTTCATTGTATATCTATTGTTGTGTGAAAATTATTTGCTTCAGAATGGTCTCATATTCAAGTAATGTGCAGTTTAATGCTTCCAGGTTAGCGTCCCTGGTCAGGGACGTAATCTGCACATTACTTGAATATGAGACCATTCTGAAGCAAATCATTTTCACACAACAATAGATATACAATGAACTCTTGAATGAATCCCATAAGAATTGGAACAACCATCTCCCAGCATTTCCACTGATTCCCACTGATCAGTTACTAGCCTTCCCCTTTAAGTCAACAATTGATAAAATACACCCAAACACTTATCAACATGGTAAAACTGAAAATTATTTGACAGGCAACCTTTTACAATGAACATTAAAAGTTTTGATATCATGTGAACATTCACATGTACATACACATAACCATCTCTGAACAAGTCTACTACTGTCTGACTGGAGACAAATAGACATTATCTGCCGTGATATCTGGTACATACTGTGAGCATTGGTAGGACACAGTTCAGATGAGACAGTAAATCTCAAAATGAAGAGTTTGAATGCACAAACAGATCATACGTACACATTTTCCAGTTTTTTTTAAAGAAATATTATCATATGACAGAAAAAAAAGAGAAATGAAACTGCACTCATTACATACATAATTTGTAATAACAAATATTGCAGATATTATCAGAAATATCACATAAGCTTTATCTTGGAAAGACTTCCTTATGTCCCCCTCTCCCACTAATTCTGCCACACCACTTGACACAGCACAGTGACATCGTTAGGAACTTGTGTTAACCCAGTGAGGACGAGTCCCGAGTATACCTGAGCAGGTGTCTATATGGGAAGAGCATGTTGTAGCAAAATCAAACCGTCATCAATGGGTTAAAACACAAAGTTGCGGGACTTGCATTTTATTATTCTAGCAAACTGGTGCAGCAGCAGAAGCCATGCTCTCGATCAAGTCAGTGACTGGCTAATTAATTTCAGATGATGTGCAACCCGAGGGCACACAAAGTACATGTACAATGTGCAGATGTACTCACTGTGTCTGTAACGTTACATATACAATGTACATGTACGTGGCCGTGGGTAGGCCTACTACAAAAAGAGAGTAGAGTGATGTCTAAATTCAATACTTATAACTTCAACGAACCACACTGCACTGTGGTTCGTTCACACACACACAAGCACGTAAATATAGGTTCACAATGTATTGTTACAAATCCAACTCCCGACCCACCCAGCCAAGCTGAGCAGGTTGAGCCACCACACCTCGCCTTGCCCTTGGTGTGGTGCCTCAGCTCGGCTGGGTGGGTCGGCCGCTATGGCGGGAGTTGGATTTGTCAAGGCCAAGGACGAAGGTTTGCAAGAATATTCAGGAGGCGGCATAGATCTGCATCCGCGGTACGCGGCACGATTGCCATCTGCATCTGGGCAGTGACTGGCGCCGCGCCGCTGAACCTTGTCCTTTTGGCGCTTGAACAGCTGGTGAACCACAGATGATCATGAAAGATAAGCCCTAGAATCTATCTAGGGCTTACGTGTAATAGCCCACTGCATTCAAACTCTTTATTTTTCTTGCCCTTCGCGCAAAACGAGAGAAATAATAAAGCACTAAAATGGGAGCGCTGCTGATTATTCGCTAGTCCCACGTGTGCAATGTCGTGTAGCTAGATACACACGTACAAATCGAAGCACTAACCACAGACATTCTTCTTTGGCGTGTTAGAAGTAGCCCACGCTTGCAAAGGCGGTATAGTCTATTGGACAACATAGAGCAAACATTAACTGTGTTCTGTAAATGCGAAAATATAGCTACAAAGTCAGCATCATGCCTTTGGCTTGTCTGTCACGTTGAGTCCTGCCACGCCTGCAGATATACTGTCCGCCATGTTTTCTTTCGCTACTGTATTCCGATCCCCGGGCCGTCGACGAAAAAGAAATGTGGTTCGCACTCAGGTTCGCACTGACAGTGCACTAAGCTCATTCGATTTGCATGCACGCACGCACGGTCCGTACACGTACACGCCAATGGGTATAGGCGCGTACACACTTGCGAGATTTTGTATACTAGTAAACCATTCTGAGTTGCACATATTTCTCCTCTTCTTTTCTTTTTTTTCTTTGAAGACCTGGATGATTATAAATTGACATATCAATTATTATTTCATTCATTTTCTTGACCCTCCATCAACAAGATTTGGCTATGTTATTTCGATGGCTTGTGACTCTTCAAGAACTGTTACAGTAATTACAGCTCGTTAAAATAAGAGGAAATGCAAATAATAGAGACACGCGGCAGCTGATGAAATCTCACAATGGTGTTGCATCAGCTGTCATCCTATGTAAGCGCATTATGGGAATCCTATACGTATTCCGTTTCCACACTCGTATTATGTTTTTGCTATAATTCTATATCCATTATCCAACACTTTGTTTTGGCACAATGACTATATATAAAGGGCTCACACGGGTAAATAATTCCCCATAGAGACGTGTGTTAAAATTCAAATTTCAAAAAATTCTTTAAAATTGTAGCTGGGAGAAATGAGGTGTTTCATCTCCACTAACCTGGATAAGTGAGAATATTATATCCTTTCATCCGTCAAATTTCCACGGTGGGTTCTTCGGCTCAAATTCTGTCCAAGGGTCCGCAAAGCCAGACTACGAGTTCTTTTCACTCAAAACATCACCTTTTTTTCTGTTCATGCAGCCAATGAAATATAGTCCCCTCAAATTCCATCATGCGTAAAAGCTTTCATCTTCCAACCAAAATGCAGTTTGTAAATGAATTCATACTTAATATCTACAGCTATTCAGTTTGTTTTTGCCAAACTGCATCATAGATTTTTAATTAATTTTTTCTTCATTTATTTTGGCATCTTTGGTACGAATTTGTGAAGGGGTCTGGGACAGTCCATTTTACAGACCATACCCTAAAAGGGCCTATACAGTAGGCCCTACTGGTAGAGGTGGGGATTCATGTTTTGAACATTCCTGAGTGAGATAATAAGAAACCTCTTATGATATGAAAGAGCATGTACACGTAATTTTAAGAAGGATTCAATGTTTAATTGATGAAAATCGGTTTTCAAATGGCTAAGATATCCCCCAAAAGTGATGATAATAATAAAAGGCGACATTTCCAGGTCGAAAAACCAGTTGGCAACTGGTACTGGTACCAGTTGATTCCAGTTAAGGCAACTGGTTTCAATAAGGAAATTGGAATGAGTGACTAGAAATCAACTGATATCATCAACTGGTATTCATCAACTAGTATCAACTGGTATTTGTCCAACTGGAATCAACTGGTACCAATTGTCAACTGGTTTCAACTGGAATCAACTGGGATCCAGTTGACAAAATTGATTTTGTGTTGAATTATTTGATGTATGCAGTGTTTCGTGTATATGTCAAGCAATTGATAACATCTAATCTAACATAATCCTACAGGATTATGTTAGATGTATACAGTTATACCTACAACTGCATTAGGGCTTAGCCTACACCCTATAGACCTAGTTAGTACCAGGGATATTTTATTCATAATAGGGCCATATAGCTCTAATGATGCCGACATGGTTACCAAGTAGATTAAACTTTTATTATAAAAATATGAAAATACCTCATCAGAGGTACAAGCTGAAATTGTGAATATCACGGCAATGATATTAGATAAATCGATAACCCAAATAGGTCCTGATATAGCCTACATTTGAATTGAGTGAATGCAGCAATATCAGATTAGAATGCATCACTGCGAAGTTGAAAGGAAATATTGAGCAAAGCATTAAAAAGTTACATGAGGACCTAAATGGGAATGTAGACCTAGTGATTAGGCCTATGAATCTTTAAGTTTTGGTGCCACCGTAAAAATTGTTGGTGAAGAAGAAAGTGCGTGATGTCACTGCATTGTATGCATGGCAGGACAATTAAAATCGTTACAACGAAGTAAAAAGAGAGAATTCCACAAAAGTTAATTCTTAATGAAAGTAATAGCCCTATTGTACCAGTAGGCCTAATTATACTTGATATTTCTTCGAACATGTTGGTGATTTTACTAGTACCATAACCTAGCCTATCCATGTTATTGTAGCCCCCAATTCAAATCACCCTGCTTCTAAAATGAAGTGAGTCAATTGCTGTGTCTAGGCTGAAAATGTGAAAATAGACTTAAATGTTTGTTTGGCAAGTTTCTTAGGTGTTTTTTTTTTCCTTATAGTGTCCGCACATGACATCAAATTACATGTTGTCTTTTCTGCGGTGATGGCGGCACAACGGATTATTTTTCTTCGTGTGACCGTCGCTGTGTATTACACACACAAAAAAAAATCTGAGTCAAATGACTCTTTGCGTGGGTCTTCAGTTTGTCCGTGAGGCGACACACTTTTGCCAAATATTGAGTCTTTTTACTCACGCTTACTGAGTCACTATTGACCCAGTAGTGAAACAGCTGAGTCAAACAGCTGAGTCAAATGACTCATTTGCCTGAGTCTTCAGTTTGTCTGTGTGGTGACACACTTTTGCCAAATATTGAGTCTTTTTACTCAGTAAAGTCACTAAATGAGTCAGGCGACTCAGTATGCTGAGTCAAGCGACTCACTGTGCGAGAATCGAAACGCAAAATGATTGAAACGTCTCTTGTTCAGCATGCTGATCCAGTCGCTGACCTACGCATGCAGCACGACCGTAGACGCCTGTCGGAGTATAGGAATCAGATCCTATATCTTGTGGTAGCCTATAATCCTACTCGTAACTAGCTATTCCTAACCTACTCTTAACTTATTCCTAACACCTAACTACACATCACGAGACAATGCTTCTAATATATACCCATGTCTTAAAATTGTATTTATGTATGTGGTTACTGTTTTGAAATATATTTTCTATCCATTTATTCAAGACTTCTGTTCTGATAACAGAGCTGAATATTTCATAAATTATATGAAATTATAAATATTTAAAAATTATGCAATTTACCATCCGCGGCAAAATCAGAAATATCAGAAAATATTCTCTGAAAATAGTTAATTCTTTTGCTTGAAGTTATTACATGATCGATTATAATCGTCTCACTGGACTCACATGTCACATAAAATGAGTCGGTTGACTCATTTATAACAGTTACTGAGTCAAATAGAGATGATGCAATATGAGTCATCGATTTCGTGGCTCATTATTGTAATTCGATGTGCGTCATTTTACTCTTTAGATTCGGTAAAACGAGTCTTTTTACTCAGAAGAACTTAAAAGGTGTGTCACAACAGCAATGACTCAGTAGATTTGACCTAAAATGAGTCAACTGACTCGGGTAATTTTTTGTGTGTAGGCCCCTATTGAGTTGCATTCCGTAAATCCACCAGTATATAGGCCTAATTTAATTGGGTTTCATTCTCCTATAACATGTTTTTATCTAATAGCTAGAAACCCTTCCTTTCACAATCGTGATGCCTCTACACGGCATCAATGACAAATGTCTACATCAGCTGGAATATAATATTATGTCCACAAAGATCTTTTTTCTAATAGCTAGGCCGAAGCAAAGTCTTTGATCTTTGTTCTGTTTTTGTACTGGGGTTTGGGTTTGTGTTTGTGTGTTTGTTTGTTTGTTTGTTTTTTGTTGTTGTTTTCTTCTTCTTCTTCTTCTTCTTCTTCTTCTTCTTCTTCGTCTTCTTCTTCTTCAGGACATCCGCCGAAGTGCATCGGATCGCAGTCTCTATCCTACCATACACAATAAACGTGTCAGCCTGTCAGGAGTATACCGCGGTACAATAGGCCTATCCGGTGAAGCGAGATCGTCCGATGAACTTGGAACTATGCTGATCATCTTTTTGAAGCTCGAATCGATAGTGAAATCGGTGTATCGCGGAATTTATTGTGGTCCTTTAAGAGCAGTTAAATCAGTAATATTTTTTGAAAAACCCCATACAAGCAGAATGCACAAAAAAAGAATGATGACGTATGCTCAGGCTCACACATTCCAGTAATTATTTAGCGATGCCATCAACCCTACAATTAGCAATAATAAGTTTAGACATATCTAGTATGTAGAATGTATGTATATTATGCTTTCATCTATTGTTCTTCTTCTTTAAGGACCCAATCATACACTCTCATGTCATCACAACTTATTCATTACAGCCGTCGCCGCGTTTTTAAGGAGGGGGGGGGGGGGCAGTTTGTATTTTCATCCGTAAGCAAGCAAAAAAAAAAGGAGGGTCTGCAGCGTAATGTACTGTATTCCCTTCAAGTTCATCGGCTGGCAAATCGGCAAAAGCTTGACCACATTTTTTTTTTCTGATACCGCTTCCGAGGTACGGGGAGGGGAGGGGGGGGGGGGGTGGCAAAGTGGTTACACCCTATGTAGTTATTATGCAAAAAATGTAGCCCCCCCCCCCCCCCCCCGGCTCTGTTTTTTTCCGATTTGCTTTGAATTTTGAAAATACAATTAGTATTCTTATTCCTAGTCCCAATTGATATAAATTTTAAAACTCTGTACCCATCAGTATAGCTAATTTATAGATGTTCAAATCCAAAGTCTAAAACTCATGGACGAAATAAATGCAGTCCAAGTCGTACCATTCTCGCACGAGCAAGTGCGCCATCATGTGAACAGTTTCTGACCAGCGCTCCTCGTCACACGCTCACGTGACGTCGCTTGAACCGATACGCGCTGGAAAAAATGAGATGAAAATAAAAGGCTGAGAACAGCGGCGGAAAGGGGGGGGGGGGGGGTATATATATAGGTTTACATTCCATCGACTTGTTACTGACGTATAATATATCAAAGGTTTTTATTCCCCTCAGTGCAAGTCAAGTGCTATTTTATCATACGAGAAAAGTAAAATAATTGTAGAATTTTCATTATTTCTTTATATTGTTCTACACATATACATCACAAGCGATGGCCGCAGTAAAACGTCGAAAATTCATAAGTTTAAACGGATACCTGACCTTGTCTGATTTTCTCAAGTTTCATTGATGTGTTCTGCTAATATTACTGCATTCTCCCAATCCTTATGTACTTAGTATAAGATTTATTTTATATACTTTATTTCCTTTGCAAATTAAAGCATGTGATGAATATTCCTAGGATACTACCTGCCCACAGGCAGGTAAGTACAAGGAAAGAAGTACAGTGGACCCGGTCCATCACACCACAATTGACAGTTACACAAATATATACATGTATACAAGTACATTTACACACAAACATGATACATGAACAGCTGTTTCAGGACGAAAAGAAAAAAAAAACACTAAAATGAACTTATATCAGCATCTTACATTTAACCAAAGAAAACACACACACACACACACACACACACACACACACAAATAACTCTAATCATTCGTTCAATTATACGAATCTACCGAAATTCACTACGATGAATTGCATTAAATCCACCCAACATAATCATAATTATTTCACATCCAATATTATAGAAAAAACAGGAAAATATACATAATGATAAATACATTATGCAAAAATATAAATCCTATAAATATACATAATTAACAATACAAAGGGGGGAATTACGGCTCGTAATTTTTTTTAATTCACGTTCCATATTCCACATTTCGTACAAGTTTTATATTCCATTTGATTTGAAGCAGAAAAGTTTTTTTCACACAATGGTCAGTTTGAACCAATAATGCACAAATGTATAAGGACATATAATTAACGTGTAATATGAGGAACCCACTAAAAAGCAAAGCTTGTAGGATGTGGGTTCCAAAAATATAACATAGGGTTTTAGTACAGTGTATCAAAGTCAGAAGTGACGTAACATGCAAAATTCAAAATATCGAGAATATTACAATGTTTACGGGATGTACAAAGTATAGTATATAATGTTTTATGATTAACTTATGGTATAAATGCTTAAAAAAGTAACAAGTTAATCAAACTGGTGAGGTCATCCGAGCGAGGCATCATTTGAGTAAATTAGATAATTAATTGGTAAATTAAATAATTTACTGTATATAAACATATGTTTATACATATAATATTCCTCTCACCTCTGTGGTATAATTCGTAGTGATGACGATGATGATAACGATGATAATGATGATGGTGATTATGATGATGATGACAATATTGATGAAGATGATGATGATGATGACGATGTTGATGATGATGATGGTGACGATGATGTTGATGATGACTATGATAGTGGCGATAAGGAAGAGGATGATGAGTCTAAGATGCCAGCAAACCACCAATTCTTCACCTTTGCAATCTTTAGATTTATCTCATTTCAACCCTTTTAAACTTTTGCCTCTGTTTTGTTATTTCTATTTGGCATATTTGACACAAGAATATCATTATAAATAAATATGTTCAATTTTACAGGAAAAATGCGCCTTCCTTCTACTTGTTACTAAGATATATGCAAAAACATGTCATTCTTTGAGCCTTTTGAAGGAGCTTGGTCATGTACTGTAAAGATGCCTGAGGAAAAAAAAATGTACTGCAAATTCTTAATACAAAATACCAAAAATCAAAGAAAAAATCCAGGTATGAAAACTTCCCCAAATACTAGTCTTTTAAATCTAAAACTGGTCTGCATCAAGAATTAAGCTGTCAATATGCAAATTTGTCAAAATCTGTAAAAGTGCAAAGTGAACTTTTAGAAAAATTGAGGGTATATAATGTTAGATTTAACTTTGTGATATATCATTCGAACGCTCACCATATCATGGGGTTTATTATTGTTTTCATATTGCGGTTTTCCATATTTACCGTGAGTTTTATTATTTTTCATTTTCTTATATTTGCTTTTTTACACACAAACACTCAGTGAAAAGCGACAAGAATCAAGTCTTTGATTTGTAACAGATGTCTATTCCCTCTTTCCGTACCATTCTTTGTATTCCAAAGCTGTTAAGGGATAAATTCACCTCTTGGAGGACGCCCATAACTGTATCAGCTTGTCACAATAGCACCACAAACTAACAAACAAACAAAACGAAACATAATGGGGTCCATTATTTTGGATAAAATGAAATGTTGTTCATGAAGAATACTTTGTTTGCCTGCAGCAATGTTAAGCGTCACACTTAAGGCCTAATTAGTAAATTGAGAGGAAGAAGAAAGGATAGGAAACAACCTCCCTCCCTCTGGCGACGTTTAGTGATCATGTGATATCTTCCGGAAAGGAGACTGAGGCAGCTGTCCACCATTTCCTTACATCATTGCCGCAGTTACTATGGTTACGCCAGGTTGTGAGGCTACTCGTGTGCCGCGATGGTAACACGATGATGGTTAGCAAGAACTGCAGTATTTGCGGAGGTGATCGTTAACACTCTTTGGTATCTTTTTTTTCCCCCATCGCCTCCCAATCTACTCGTAGGTTGCATCCCGTTTACATGCAGACACGGAGAAAAATCTCATAAAAACTGATGGTGAATAGTGCTGATGTAATGTGAGTGGTAAATTGTGAATCGAGTGTCTGTTTTTATGGATTGTGATATGCCTAGATGGAGGTACCGTTGCCATCTTCTCAATAATATTATACTGTTTTGTTTTATTTTTCAGGTTCTTCATCCCACTTCGATTGCAGCTAGGGCAAGTCCGCCATCTTTCCCCTGGTCCGTAATAGGGTGATGTTACCTTGTAAGTTGTAAGACTGGCTTGTCTTACTGTCCGTTGTGGCCAGGGGTTATAGGTCCTTCCTTGGAGGGAGGATTTAACCCTATAAAGCCCCAAGGGGCACATTATGCTCCCTACTATATTTGAAGAGTTTGTTCGCAAAAACCGATTGGTCCATTTTTGAAGATTTTAAAGTACGGTCTCTGTCATAAAGTACAAAATAATACCTTTTACCAGTAAATGATTTATTGGTCACTACCTATAAAGGTTATACATTTTTGAAGTTATGGTCAAAAGAAGCAAAAAAAAAATGCTTATCATTCTTGACCTTTAATCGCAAATATCTCCATTTGGCAAATGGACTTATCGTTTATTTGCAAACAAACTCTTCATTTCCACTTGTCATTCCTTCGCCCTTTGCCCAATTTCAGTCAAATTTGGTGACTTTTCCTTAATGTTATTTGGGGAAAATATTGTTATAAACATTTTGATATATGATTCAGCTATATCCAATATTGCTGGTTGCCACGGCAACCGGAAAATGACAACCACGTCCGTCAGATTTTGCATTTTGTTTTTCTGTTCCATTTTCAGTTAAATATATTTTTTTGTAAGAATGGATGAAATTTGGGGTTTTCTTGGGTATAATTTGCTAAAGGACTAAAGCGTAAAAAGCTATCATGGTCCTGAATTACTCGGGAATGGCCTTCTTATGACTAGCATTTTCTTTATTCCAATATGGTACATGCAGGTAATATGAGACTGCAGGTAATATGGCACACGTGACTTAACAACCCTATTACTTAATACTCCACCTAAACCACTTCTCAAATGCATAGCGCCATCTATAGTTTGATATTATCGCCGTGCTTAGTTCTTGATATTTCTCCTGTTCGCTGACTGAAAGTTTGCTGAGAATATCACCAAATACTGACAAGGTATGTAAAAATTACACTATTTTTTTTTTTTGCCTTGATATAAAATTTGACATTCGCCAATTACCCTGGTGTAAGTAAAGTTATTGTGTGTGAACTCAATTCTTTGCATTTTTTACGTAAGCTTATTGAATGGTTTAATGTAGAATTGGTCTGTGTACTGCCTGCACTAAAGATACGTGTTATATGGCTTCAAAGGGGACCAACTGTGCTGCAACAAGCTGCAGCCACCGCAGGTAATATGAGACGTCAATATGGCGGACAGGTTTTACGTTGTACCCATTTCATGATGTTTGGTGTCAATGTTAGTGGCTACATTTTTTTGGAAACCTCTCCTATTTGGTTCAAAACCAACTTGCAAGCATTATTAATCAAGTTAGAAATTAATTATTAGGGTTCCTACAATGTACCTCCGCCAAGGGAGGAGGTTATGTTTTCGCTACCGTTGGGCGTTGGTTTACTGTGTTTGTTAGCTAGTTATAATTTGTCCGTGTGCAAAATAAGTAAAAAAGGAGTTAACAGATTTGGATGAAACTTGAAGGAAAGGTTTAGAATGATACCAGCTTAACGAATGGTTGAATTTTGGTAGTGATCCAACAATTTAGGGGAATTTATGAAGGATTTTTGATATTTTAACTGTTCAGGCTGCGCGTATTTGACTTTTGAGGTTTGCATGCACGCACTAAAGTGCCTGCTTTCAATAGTTTAATTCTGCTAGGGCGAGGCGCGCTATGTAGCTGAGGGTTTATGACGTACCGTAACAAAGGCTTCTATTGGACCCGGGATATTGGGATCAGGCGACTTTCAGCGCACAATGCTATAAGTTTGTATGGGTGGAAATCACTGATATCTCTATGGAAGAACAAGATCAGTGGTTGAAATGAGCTGCATGCTTGGCGGAGGTCTGCGCTCTCAGAGTGCTTCTCTAGTTTAGATAAGGAAAATGAAGTAAATGAATTACAATTACGTCACCTCGGATCTTAAAGGGTGTGTACAGTTCTAGTCGAGATGAGGATTTAGCTTTTAACATTTTGCGAGATATTCAGAAACCACTGCATGAGATGTCAAAGAGCATGCAATTCTAAGGGGTATCAAAAGCTTATTTGATGAAAATCGGTTTTGAAGTGGCCGAGATATCCAAAAACAAGGTGAAACAAAGAGATCCTAATAAAGTTGTGGCTTGTACCGGTAGTCTTTTATTATTATCACTTTTTTGGATATCTTGGCCATTTGAAAACCAATTTTCATCAAATAAACGTTGCATCCTTCTTAAAATTGCATGCTCTTTCATATTTCATAAGAGGTTTCTCATTATCTAGCTCACTTAGGGTGGGATTTCACGGAGCACGCGAACGATTTGCGAAGGACGCGAATGACAAAACCCAACATTCGGAAAAGTTTTTCTCCGAATGTTTTCCGACAATGAAGCCGAAATCTATTCTTGCGCAATTTGTGCGAAGTTTCCACGACGTATGTGCGAATGTCGTGTGTATCATTGCTAAAGTACAGCATATTACGTACACGAAGAACACGCAACGTAAAAATGCAAACAACGAAAAGTTTTCAATAATCATGGGAGAAAATGTACCCAAGGAGAGGTGGAAGCTGTCTTGAATTTTTTTTTTCTTTCCTCTATTTCTCCTTTCTTTTTCTCTCATTTCTCTACAGTGTGCTTGCCTACATTTTTTTTCCTAGGACTTATCTCCACTAGTAAAGCATTTGATCTTTTCTTTTTTCTTTTTGCAGTTCCTCACACAATCTCTATAGTTCAAATGAAATTTTACATACTTAAGATTGATTTTAAGTGTATTCTGCGATTTCTTTTTGTATATCAAACATTTCTTTCTGTTTGCTAGTCTTTAATTTCTTTTGTTACTATTGTTAATAATTGTTTGATGTTTAGATGTATGCTACGATTTTTATTTGTAGAAAACGTATAGGTCACACACCCCCCATAACGTGCGCTAAACGTTCGCGAGAATGTCTCAAAAGGTACGCGAACAGTTTGCGATTACGTCGTAGAATGATTGGAAAAACTTCGCAGATTTCGCATAACATATGCAAGACATTCTCCAAAGTTTCGGAGTCTGTTTGGGGTTTCACGAACATTTTGCAAATATCGCGCGTGTCTTGCAAAGGTCTTGCGCATATGACGAGGCTTTAAAGACACTTTCGAGAACAATTCACGAGCAAATCACGACCAAGTGTGAGGAAAAGGTTCGCAAAATATTTCAAACTTTTTTGAAGTTCTCGCCGAAGTAAAAATGACATTCGCGAACAATTGATGATGCTTCCGAACCCTCACGTTCGTTTGGCGATCTTTTGCAGACTAAGATACGAATGCTGGATTTTTCCATTCGCGTCCTTCGCAAATCGTTCGCGTGCTCCGTGAAATCCCACCCTTAGGAACGTAAAACACATGAATCCCCACTTCAACCAGTACTGTACAGTCCCTTTAACAAGTCATTAAATGTTTTGTGCCATTTCCTGTTTACTTTATGCAGATGCCGGTAAATTATGTACGGAAAACCAATCGTGCTTCATGGTCAGGTGATGCCATGCAGATGGCCATCAGTGCATGCAAATCTGGAGAGTTAGGCATGGATACTGCAGCAAAAACCTATGGTGTTCCAAAGAGTACACTCGCCAGAAAGTTGAAAGATGGAAAGTCATCTGTACCACTTGGCAGAAAACCAGCGCTGTCAGAAGAGAGTGAAAATGACTTGGCACAACTTATACTTACCATGGAGTCTCGAGGATATGGATTAAGTCGACTTGATGTTCGTTCATTAGCATATGAATATGCAGAGCGAAACAACCTTTCGCACAACTTCAATAAGGAAACCAAACTTGCAGGGCGCTATTGGCTGGTTGGCTTCCTAAAGCGCCACCCCAACATTGTACCACGAAAGGCTGAAGGACTTTCAAAATCAAGAGCAAGCGGCATGAACAGAACTGAGGTATCCAAATATTTCAATATACTTGGGGATATATTGGACAGAGAAAACCTACATCAAGCACCAGAACGGATCTATAATGCCAACGAGACAGGTCTTCCAATGATAAACAGACCTGGAACTATTTTGGCTCAGAAAGGCAAGCGGTCTGTCGTAGCCATTACCAACTCAGAGAGGGGTGAAAATGTAACAGTTATTGGGTGTTGCAGCGGTACAGGACATTATATTCCCCCTTATATCATAATGAAGGGAAAGAGAAAGTGGGACGAGTTTAAATATGGTCTTCCCCCTTCTTCAGAACTTGCTATGTCAGACACATCGTACATGAATGCTGACATCTTCTTGGACTGGCTCAGATTTTTCCGCAACCATGCGATAGCTGGCAAAGTGATACTTATCATTGATGGACACGCATCCCATGTCAGGAGCACTGCAGTATTGGAGTATTGCATTGCCAATGAAATTATACTTGTGTGCCTACCTAGTCACTCAACTAAGTATCTGCAACCACTTGATCGTTCAGTGTACAAAAGTTTGAAAAGCAACTTTCAAACAGTAACAAACTTGTTCAAGCGAAGGAACCCTCAGCAGAACATCACCAAGCACAGGTTTGGCCCCCTTTTCACAGCTGCTTGGAAAAAGACTGCAACATTGGCAAATGCCACGGCTGGATTCCATGCGTGTGGCATCTATCCTTTTAACCCCGATGCCATCCCAGAAGACGCATACATGCCATCAGAGATGACTGAAAGAGAGTTCATTCAACATACTGTACAACAGGCAGAGCAACAGATGGACATTGTGACGGAGAGTGAAGAGGACAGTGAAGACCCTAGTGAAGGTAGACCAGCAGTGGCTGTTACACCAGCTCCTGCCACTTCTCCAGTGACTGGTCAATCACCAGCTGTATCAGAAGTTCTACAGGCAGCTGCCAGTACAAGTAAGCAGAATCCTTTAGACTTGGTGTATCAACCAAGCACTTGCAATGCAAATTTGTCCTCAGATTTGCAGCCCATTCCCAAAGTAAATTGCCCACAACAGATAAACAAGAGACAAAAACATAAGTCTGGAGAACTAACCACTGATGAATATATCTGTGAAATCCAAAGAGTTAAACAACAAAGAAAAGCACCAAAGACCAAAGGAAAAACAAAGCCAAGTAGCAGCAAAGGAAAGGCACCCAAGACCACAGTTTCCAAGCATGCAACACAAACAGTGCCGCAAGAGGCTGACAAGGATCCGCTAACTTTCTGTCACTATTGTGATGCATTTTTCTGTGATGAGGATGAGGGAGATGTTGACTGGATTGAGTGTCAAGGATGTGGATGCTGGAGCATTTCTCAAGAATAACTTTCTTTGTGATGACTGCAATGATATGTAATTTGTAAAGCTACATTTCAGTGTGATAGTCAAGTGAATTTCCAATGTGAATATGGATGCACACACTGTATTGACATCTGACTGATTTCAAGTGACTTGCCTCATCAACTTGCAGCCAACGTCAAAATACCTCATTTTCTTTTCTGACAGTTTTTTTTGTCGAGCCCACCGGAGGTGAGGGGAGACTAAGAGATCGCCTGCGGCGTCTGTCCGTCCGTCGTCTGTCCGTCCGTCGTCTGTCCGTAATGCTACACAAACTTCAATAACTCTTTACTCTGGGCTTCAATTGCAATCAAACTTCGAGGGAAGAGGGGTCATACAAAGTTTCACATGTTACCATATATGAAGGTCACCTCAAGGTCAAAGCTCACAGGCAGGGGTCAATGAACTTTAGGGCCCAATGTTAAGTTTTTATGGCGCGTTTCTATTATGGGTCATAACTTTTGATCCATAGGTCCGTTTGTGACCAAACTTGGATGGTAGATGTCCCTTGGGGAGTGGATGGTCACCACAAGGTCAAAGGTCACAGGCAAGGGTCAACAAACTTTTAGAGCCAAATGTTAAGTTTTTATGGCGCATTTCTATTATGGGTCATAACTTTTGATCCATAACTCCATTTGTGACCAAACTTTGATGGTAGATGTCCCTTGGGGAGTGGATGGTCTCCACAAGGTCAAAGGTCACAGGCAGGGGTCAACGAACTTTAAGGGCCCAATGTTAAGTTTTTATGGCACGTTTCTTTTTTGCCTTAAATTTTTACCCTTTTATATCTCTTTTTATCTGTTATCTCTTTTTTTTATCTGTTATATCCCATTCGCTTAAAATTTCTTGTACGTGAATGGGCGAGACACATTATGGCACTTGCCTTGTTTTATATTCAAAGTGTATAAAAAATGTATCACAAAGGGGTTGTACAATACACAGTTGTATGTACAAGTAAATTTATGTAGGAATCCCATTTTCCTTGCTCAATTTTCCACTAATGAATTAATATTTGTGTACTTAAAATAGAGTGCTTCCAAATCAATGCCACTATTAATTTGGTGTGCTATAATATCCAGTTTAAGTGTCATTTTATGTTTGTTAGTTACTGTACACGATTACTTTAAACATTTGAATTCACAATTTTCATGGTTTTAACCATAAAAGACTGCTCAGGTCTCAATGTTTTGTGTGATATTTCGGCGGATCTTATTATTTTTTACAATTTTTTTTTTTTTTGCAACTGAGCTAGGCCTATCAGGATTATTTTTTTTCATTGAACTTTTGTGCAACATGTGATACCACGGTACCTATTTTGTAAAAATCTGGACAGTGGTGTTGTGTTCGGAAGAACTTTACGTAATAATCTCATTGTCATTTTAACATTGACACAATGTCTACCATGCACAGTCTCATATTAGACTTCTGCGATGATGTCATAATTTGCATATTAACTGTCAACAAAAATATTTGATTACTCGTAGTGCAAATGTTACATTAAAGGAAGGATGAATAGTTGGTAATTCCCCCAAAACAAAGTTTGCTGGGTTTCTCTGTATGCATGTTCATGCCAATTATGCAAATGAGCTTAATAGTCTCATATTACCTGCATGTACATGTACTATATGACATAGGCATCAAACAATAGACATAACAGAGATCATTGAAAATACACCATTTTCTAAAGACTACCTTTTTATTTTTGGTCATTTTCACACAAGTTTTGCCTGTAATGTCATTTGTTTGTCATACCGGTACCCTATTATCAATCTGCAAACTCAAAATTTCAATATTAGGGCCTACTGAAATATGGAATGTGATACAAACACAATGATCATGTACCTATCCCAAACAATACATCATAGGTCTCAATTCTTCATGTTGTAACCAGTGTTCTAACAAATATAATAACCCCTCCCCCCCCCCCCCCCCCATGTGCTGACCTTGACAATTTTCAACCTTAGAGGGGATGGCTAGTAACTGATCAGTGGAAATCAGTGGGAATGCTGGGGGATGATTGTTCCCATCTTTGTGGGATTCATTTAAGAGTACATTATCTATTGATGTGTGAAAATTATTTGCTTCAGAATGGTCTCATATTCAATTTATGTGCAGTTTAATTGCCCTGTCACTGTACAGGCATGCTTACCTGTGTTTATAATATCTCCTACAGCTGTAAAGGAAAGTGGTGTAAATAATTATGTTCCTCATATTGTTAACAAATCCTTTTTTGTGTGTGTCTTATATTTTCAGGTTGAGTGATGAAAAATCTAAAGTAACATAATAAACAAGAACAAATTAACAGAAAGGGATTGACTGATACCCAAAATAAGTTTGAGAATATGCCCTATAGGATATTGTAAGGAAATTTCCATAGACTCTTTTAGTCTCTTAAATTGTGAATTACTTTTCTTTCTCCTTATACTTGCTAGTACTGCTTCAAGCCTATTCAAACTTTTTTTTTTTTTTCTGATTCATTCAAAGTTTTCTATCAGTAAACCGGCACCATGCACCGCTACGTCAGGTGAGGTGTAAAGAGAAACACATAATGGATGATTATTGGACGATTTCCCCCATATGAAATGGTTGTCCCAGCAGGTCTTGAACCGGCTGCGCTGTGATTAGCCATAATTAATTACATCAATTACATGTATTGGAGTCTGACCTGATAAGGATTTCTGCCATGGTTGGAGTGTTTCATCATGATGAGGCAAGTCTGTACGGAGATCATACGAATGTTTTCCAGTCACGTGGTATTATACGTATGATTTGTTTACAATACGTTGGTTCCAGCCTTTACGAGCACACGATACCAGTTAATGTGATCACAATCATGCAGTCATGCTGGAAAAGGAATTATTTCCACTCCTCAACAGAAACAATTTCTGCAAGTTTGCCATGTTATTGAATTCTTTATTGGTTTGAGAAAATGTTGCTTGTCTTTGGAAGGTGCTGTGGGGCAATATGATAAAAATAGAACAAAAATGGCCCCTACATTGATAGTATGTGATGCAAAGACCCACGCTGGCAGATATAGGAATTGATGAGGTGCCTGTATCCATTGGCAGTGTCTCATGATGTGTGTAAAGCCGCTGACCAAGAACATAACGAATATAAAAACCTTACTCACATTTATATGATTAAACACCAAGAACAGGTGGTAAGGTACAGATATAGGACAAGGATATTATTTTGTTTTTGAATATGCCATTGCTCCATCAATTCTCTGAAAAGAATGTGATAACATTGTCAGTAAAAAGGTTTATTTAGACTTTTCCAAAATGGTGAATGTAAACCTGATACATGTACGTATGTAATACATTTCAACTGAGTTTGGCAGGGACTCCAACTCTCCCGCTTTCGACGGGAGATCTCCCGCCAAAAGCCCATTTTTTGCAAAATCTCCTGTTCTCCCGCTTGAGATTTAATTTCTCACGCTTGAAATGATTTTTTACTTAGTGTCATCGTATGTTGAAAGATAAGCCTTAGATAGTACGAGATAACATCTAGAACCCTAGAGCTGGACCTCGGCCACAAGGAACTTCGCGCTTCGTGCACATCAAGTTGGAGTCTCCCGTTTGCTAGCTAGGGGTTTCAGGCGGGAGAATCTCCAGATCAGAAGGTGCTTGGGGTTGGAGTCTCTGATTTGGACAAATGTCAAGTACTAGTATGCTTTACACCATTCCTTGTACTTGAAACTGCTCTTAAACTAATTTGTCATTGTTCTCTATAATGTGTAGTTGAATATGCTGAAAAAAAATGTACAGCAAAACAAATTACAAGTGACTGAGGTTATGTAGGACTAGTTATGTTGCTACACTATGCTGTGAGTTTCCTTTTTAGTGTGCTTTGTCAGTTTCTATTCGACGGATTTTGTTCGTTTGTTTGTTGTTGTTGTTGTTGTTGGTTTTTTTTTTTTTTTGGGGGGGGGATGATTTGGGCAAATGTGTATTTGTGGAAGTTTTCCAAACATAATTATGCATAGATAAGGGAGTAGGCCTAAGTGCACACACACTCACACACTTAAATACCTTTACAGCATTGGTGAGTGGAAGAGTGACATAGCTGTGAAATATTGATTTCATATAGAAATGACCAAAATACAATGAAAAGTATTCGTATGGGCCATTTTGAGATCTGTGTGACCGGAAGAAAGATCTATGAAGTTATAAATGCATTCTAATGGTAAGTTTGTTTGCATGTTGTCGACTTATTCTGCAGGGTTTAGAAATCTTTTTTCTAAAGCTAAACTTTTTTTTCATATTTCATGTTAGTGCATATGTAAGATGGAAGGGAAAATTATCTGTAAAATGAATACTGTTTTTAGCAAATCAATTAATTGATATGATTTATTCTTTAATAAAAAAAATGCTTAACAATTGATTTTAAAAGTGCACATTCCACAATCAAATTCTTACATGTGTAAAGGTAATCATTACCCATGTCTTTGGAAAGAGTAGGCCAAAAATGTTTCATTATGCTAAAAAAAGTGAATATGTAGATTCCTTTTTTATATTTCTTTTGTCATTCCACTACTGTGACATCACATGTATACTCATAATTGTAATAGCTTTCTGATGGCACATTTATTGCACCTGAATGAGAAAATATACAATTTTGAAAAGAATTACCTGCTTTTCTTCAAACTTCAGCGATGTGTTCTTCAAAATATTGCTGTAGCCACTTAATTTGCAAATACAGTGTATATAGGCCTATAGGGAGCAAATCCCTCTCCTCCAACAGATTTTGTGTGAAGTACACAGGTAATCAGTTTGAGTCTGAGAGGATGCAAAAAAAAAAAATTCTCTTCATATGCAGTTGTATTTTTTTTTTGAGGAATGATGTAATTCTGCTTCATAAGACCATTGTAAACGCCTTTGGGACAATATTTTGACATCGCTTGATCAATTTATTGTATCTCATCAGAATGCTTGCAAGTTTGGTGTTTCTTTTTCTCTAATTTAATGTCTTTGGGTGTACTTGCAATGTATTTTCTGTATATTTTTTGAGGTATCTGATGTACAAAGAATTTCAATTGCAGACATTAAAGTAATCAATCAATGGATGTAGGAAGGAAGCACATGAAAAGTAGCAGAAAGAAAGAAATTAAAAGAGCAACAGAAATCATAACGTAAGAATAATAATAATAATAGTAAGAAGAAGAATAATGATAATAATAACAATACTAATAATAGAATATTATTATTATTATTATTATTATTATTATTATTATTATTATTATCATTATTATTATTATTATCATCATCATCATCATTATTGCATTAATATGGCCCTTACTGGCACTGGTGTTTCTAATAGCACATGCAGTGCTATTCATACAAAAATACTAGAAAACATAATAACATTAGGACAATGCAAAACCAAAATAACAGTAACAAAAAGAAAAAGAAAAAGAAGAAGAAGACCAATACTACAGACCAATTCTGCAACTCTCCAATCTAAAGGATGTATGAATATGGAATTCATTGAAGGTATAACAAAAGCTAGTATAAGGGCAGAAAATAAGCATAAAGAGAGGGAGAAAGGAGAGAGAGCCCATGAGAAGAAATAGAGACAGATGAAGAGAGAGTCAAATAGACACGTAAGGAAATCAATGGGGGAGCCGCTTTCCTCAGATGCAGAGCTTTGGTTTACTCCAGAATTTATATGCAGGATTGGTATTAACCAGTTACAGGCTATATTCTTAGTGGATGAATTAATTTCATTTCCCATTTGCATGTATGAATTCAGCAATGCAGTGAGGCCATAAACTAGTCATAGCGTGAGGCAATTTGACCTTCATAAGGCACGTCAGAAAGACTAACTTTAATCTGCCTTCCATTCCTGGTACTTTTTCTTATATGCACCCAGCAAGCTTCATCAATATGAAGTAGGCAGAGCCAAATCACCTTAATGAAAATGACATTTAATGCATTTATTCATTAGCTGGGCTGTAGCCCTCGTGTCATAGGATATCCTGTGGTATGTAGTTGGCTGCCTCAACCATCACAGTCTGTTCCAGCGGAGGCCTGTGATAGGGAGACTGCATATATCTAAGCATGTACGAAGTGGGTATTAAATTAGAGTTATATATTGCATTGAAGCTACCCTGCCTGGTAGTATTTGGAAGAATTCTCGATAGATGGAAAATGCCTATGATTTCTCGTGGTTCTTGCAGAAATGCAGGTACACTAAAGTAGAAATCAATACATGATTATTACTCTCTTGAAATGTCCCCTTTGTTTTCTTTCAGACTGTTTGAATATCAAAATAGTACTGGGTGATTTAATTTAATTGCATAAACATACAATTCAACATTTTCTGTCAAAGTTTGCATCAACAAACATTTGACCAGGGAGATGCCTACTTCTTTCTTCCTAGATTTCACATTTTTAAAAAAAATATATATATTTCATAGAGAAATTCCCCTCATATAATGAAATATGGGAGATACCCTGATCAAAATGCTCTGTGTTATTTGCAATAAATCACATCAAATTCTATCCATGATTTTTGTTTGCTTTGTTTTAACTTGACAGATCTCTACTGTTTGCTGTATGACATTTCTATCTGGACAAAGATTATCTGGACTGTTGAGATGTGGGACATGCTCTACCTTTGCCTATGTGGGCCTCAGACACACTGATAAACTGCAATCTTTATATTTTCAGCTAAAAAACCAGCTCACAAAGCACTCTGTGATTTACGAAGCCAATGTTATGTCACAGAGACAAAGAACTCATTAATCAAATTTGATGGAGAATTCAAGGGTAGGAAACAGAAGAGTCCATGTTGGATATCATCAGAAAACTTCTATAAATCTCACAACTGAATTCTTATCCATTGAGCAGCTTGTCTTCAGAAGGTCAGCCTAGTTGCATCATGGGAATTACAATAGAAATAATCTTTCTGTACACATGAAATGCTTTGTGCTCCTTCATTTCATTTCATTTATCCATTTCATTTATCTATTTCAGCACAGCACGTGTAGGGTTGTTCTTCCTCATGTCATATCACTTGGTAAAATGACGTATTACAAAACATTTATACATGTTTATGGAAGCATAGAATACATGAATACGACATAGAATTAAGTAAAACAGAGCATTACAACACAAAACATTTATACATGTACATGTTTATGGAAGCATAGAATACATGAATACAACATAGAAGTAAGTAAAACAGAGCATTACAACACAAAACAGAGTGTATTCACACACAAAAAAGCAAAAATAATCTTAGAACCAGATTGCCAAGTAATCAAGTAAATAAATACAATAATATTATTGATAAACAATATGACAGCCGTACCCTAAATGAGGGGATTGGAACATAAGTCGCTGTGTTGTTTCAGGCATGTTGACAGTGCATTGTACAATTTTGTGCCGTGATAATATAAATCCTTTTTCTTGAAGCAAACTCTGATATACAGCAACTTGAATATCATATTTCTGAAATCATGAGTAAAAGATTTCAACTCAGATATATAATCTATACATTTAGGGGTTATAGGCTGTAAGCAATTTTGTACACTGTGTATAAAAATGTGAACTTCTTGTCATCTCGATGTTATTGGAGTACTATTTTGGGAGTATGTAAATTAAATCTATATGATATGTGATATGCTGATTCGTTTGCTGTGCATTGTAAAGGCAATGAGGAAAACTACTTTGTTTAACAACTAATGTTTATGTATATTGTATGGCACCAACAATGTGTATGTACAATAATAATGCAGAAACCAATAAATCAAATCAAATCAACTCCTTTCTTTATAACATATCTGTTGAATATCTCAAATGTACATTAATTGATGTTCTTAGATATCTAGTTTGGAGGATTTGAAGATGTTGGATATAAATCGATATTAAATGGTTAACCATAATCAAAATTGCATTAATCAAACTTCCTTTGAATAATTGACCTATAAAATGTAAATGCCGTTTTAACTGATATTAATAGTATTGTTTTTTTATAAACGAAGTGCATAAATTTCTTTTTTAACAGTGTACTCACACAGATGTTGAATACATTTCTGTCGCAATTTACAGTAAGAGAACAAACCTTTCTCAGTTACATACAAAATGTATTGCTAACTCATTCTTGAAGACATTGTAATCTGGAACTGGTCTCCGGCAGAGCTCTGCAAGTATGGCTTATGCCTCACCACTGATAGCGTACCTGTAGAACCCTAGAAGAATAATAAACAGCTGCGAGAATGAAGACCAAAATACATGTACGTCAGAGAGATAAGAATCAATCACAGCCTGTAATAGGCTGAGGAACTATAGGCCCTATAGATTTATCCATCTACATCAATTATAATGATACAATCATTACAGGGTATTGTCACTTTCATAACATATTTTGTCAAACATGTGCAAACAAATTTCATAAAGTTTTAAAGTGACAAATCACAAGATCTTGTAAAACAGTGATATTGTGTTACATCATGGAGGTCTTCCACCTCCTTGGTTACACGGAATGACAAGGTGAAGAGGGAGAGAGAGAAAAAACAGGTAAAGAACAAGATGGGAGGTAAGAAAGAAGCCAAAAAGCAGGACAAAGGATACCAAAGAATGAAAGGAAAGCAGAATTAGGGAGTGTTATGTTCTCAACAAATAGAATTTTATAAATAAGTGACTGGATATAATGAATCAATCATTACACATATGTTATATTCAGTCATCTTGAAGAAAATATCTCAAGGTGAAAATTCAGTATGTTTGAAAGAAGCTTGTGAAACCACTGTGGCCTGGCAGGCAAAAACAAACAAACAAACAACAAACAAACAAACAAACAAACAAACAAACAAACACCAACTAATTTGACTACATGTTCAGGGTATTTCATTCTACCAGATAACCACCTTGACATGTTGCATCCTTCAGAGTGGACCATCACTTTTGTTTATTAAATTCATATTGCACTGAACAATATTAAAGGACAAGTTCACCTTCATAAACATAAGGATTGAGCGATTGTAGCAATATTTGTAGAACACATCATTGAAAGTTTGAGGAAAATCGGACAATCCGTTCAAAAGTTATGAATTTTTGAAGTTTTTGTGCAGTAACCGCTGGATGAGAAGACTACTGCAGTGTATGAATAACTCAGATGTCACATGCGTACAACAATATAAGGAAAATATAAAGAGAATTTCACAAAATTTCATCTTTTGAAAAAAAGTACACATTCCCTTGACTCGTTACCGACATATGTTATGGGTAATATTATTCCCCCTGCCTTTAGAAAGAGACAAGTCAAGTGGTCTTTTATTATGCAAAAAGAGTGAAAATATGTTGAATTTTCTTCACATTTTCTTTATACTGTTGTACGCATATGACTCACAAACTGCAGTAGTCTCCTCATCCAGCGGTTCCAACACAAAAATTTTAAAAATTCATAACTTTTGCATCGATTGTCCAATTTTCCTCAAACTTTCACTGATGTGTTCTACTTATATTGTTGCATTTTCTCAATCCTTATGTTTATGAAGGTGAACCTGTCCTTTAAGTAATTGGCTATATTTTACTTTCAAATGTACTTTTACCTGAAATTTTATATTGCTTGGATGATTTACATATCATTAAAGTTGTATGTTTCATCAGATGGTGTAGAAAAAAATTGAGCAACAATTATTACTCCTAGTGTGCATTTGTTTCTTTGAATCAGCAAAGTTGACCACACCTTGTTGGTCTCCCTCTCTTTCATCTTCCTGACAAAACTGTCACATGAGTAAAATGATTTTCTACCTGATGGTGATACTGCCAGTATTGTGAGTAGAATGAATATTATACTCATTGCATAGCAGGGATTGACATTTAAGCTCCAACTTATGTGCTGCTTTGTGCTTACAAAAGGCTTTGAGAATATTGTACCAGCCCATGAATGATGGATAATAGTGGAATCCAGAAAAGTTAAGGCCAGATACTGGGATCAAACTCTTTGGGAAGAGCGCATATTTACTTGAAGGGAAAAAATACATGTAATTAATCCAGAATCATAAATATTCTTCCTTACTCTTGTAGTATTTGCTGAATATAACAGATCCTGAATATTATTGTCATTAAAAAGAATCAAAGCATTGCCGATGTTTGCTGTAGGCCTACCTATATGCATCACAAATATGAAATATTCAGGTTAATATGTCAGTTACCACTACAGGGTTCTATACACATTCAATCTTTGTGCATTTTAATTCAGTAGATTAGGCAATGTCTTGTTCATCATATAATCGATGCATAGGGGCACACACACAATGTATAATAGACATGCTAGTACCTAGTACCAGCTCATAATTTCTGAGTGTTTACCAGGTTCTAGATTCTATTTTAAATATAGTTTTCTCAAAGCTTTTCTATTGTGAGAAGTTCTCCTTTGGTGTTGAGAGAGAAGTAGTGAGAGATACTCTTAGCTTCTGTCTGCATTCCTGGCCCATCTGGAATGCTTCACTGCATTCAAACCAGTGACAGCTATGATGTCATGCAAACATACACAAACAGACAGTTTAATGGGCGTGCCATTTCTACTGCTGTCATTTATGTCAATGGGTTGTGTGAGAAACTGGTTAGCAGTGAGGTCAATCCTTTGCTAGCTGTTGTGCCATCCTTGCTTGCAGATGATATATCTTATACGATATTCTTCAACTATTAACATAGAACAATGTGGAGAAAACATAAAATTCTTGACCTCTGATATTTTAGGACTTGTTCAATGTGGAGCAGGTGATAATTTCATGTATTCAATAAGAAGGGAAGAGAGTACACCAGTGCTCTTGCATGCTGATAATTTGTGTGTCATATGGTGACATGACATTTGCTCGTGGGACATTGCTCTGGTCTTATTTTCTCCAATGACTTAATGTTACGGTTAAGGTTGTGATAGGATTTTTAGTTTGGTTTGATGTGAGGATTAGGATTAATAGGGGAGGGGTTATGTTTGTGGGTATACAGTGTAGATTTAACCCGTTGAGGACAGACTGATTTTGCTACAGCAGGTATTTCCCGTAGACCCCTGCCAGGGCATACTCGGGACTCGTCCTCAGCGGGTTAAGTTTGGCCTAGTTTACAGATATTTCATTGGAGTAATTGTCCCAGGAGCAAATGTCATGGAACGGTTTCATACATCTCTGATTTCGGGCTAATCCGACGTTGTAAAACCAAATCTTTGGACAAGATCAGGAAGACAGACATTAGGAGTCGAAGTGAACTGTAAAATTTCTGAATATAAAAATATTGATCTGTCAATGTGCAAAAGGAAACAAGAATATCTGAAATTCACTGAGCTGGCTGAAAGGAACTGTTATAAATATAGGAATTTTAGCATTTGCAGTCATACCTGTCTCTAGCTGGTACCCAAGGGAGATGAAAAAAAGTACTAGTAACTGTTAAAGACACTTAAGGTGGCTGCTATAATAGACAGGGTCTTTAACAAGGTTTTTCTCTCAAGGGGCCACATATGGCAGGTGACCTCTATACACAGGTGGCTGCTAAGGCAGGTTTAATAGTAATTACACAGCTGTGATGAGAGTATTAAATTGATATAGTTTTCAGAGTTTCAGCTGTGCTGCCGTGCAATGTGTGTAAAAACATTTTAAATCCACACAAAAGTTTCAATCAACATGACACTACCATAAACTGCTCTTCATAATGCTTCCTTGTCCATTACAACTGAGATAGCAAAGCAATACTATAAGCAATCCAGTACGCATTCGAGACAAACATATCACAACCAAGGTGAAAGTGATTTGACCATCTCATGTAAAAGTGACACATAGCATAGGCTGAGTGAGCCAGCGGCCTTGACCTGGTTTGAAAGTGATATTCTGCTTGTATTGTGTGTCATCTTCTTTCCCTGCTGCCTGAGCGCAAGCTCCTTGTACCATACGACTGGTAATACATTTCAATAGGCACAGCGAGAATGGGAACAAATCTTCAATTTGTGGAAGAGTGGTCTCCAGAATCCGATGCTTCCCTAAATGGAGATGCATGCATTGTATCACTTTTCATTTATTCTGATGTCTCCTGGTTCAAAGAGTCTGTGAAATGTTAGCTGAATATATGTGACTTATGAAAAGATGCATTCTAATGGCTGCAAAGAGGGAGCCTCATAAGAGTATTCCTCTCAGGTGCATGGAAGCAGTACTCTATATAAGGGTTCTCTTTCAAAGTCTAAGTGCAGCTAGGATTTGATACACTCTTTTTTTTTTAGTCTTGCCAATTATTAATTTAGTTTTTGTACATGCATAAGTGTGTGTGTATGTTTATGTGTTTATGTGTGGGATATTTGTAGAATCATATCTTTATTTACTGTCAGCAGTAGGTCCTATTGTCATTCTTGGCACAGACTTGTAAACAGAAAACTTAGCATGTAACATCCAACAGTAATGTGCTGTCAAGTTATTTTGTTTGAACAGTAGGAATGTAGTTGCGGTTATATTGGAAAGTGATATCAACCTGAAAAAATAACAGCTGGGGAGTTACATACCAGTATCATTTCAAGCCTTCTAATATTTCAGTCTTATGGTATATCAAAATTAACTGCAGTGATCACACAGCTCTCCTTACATCATCATTTGGATCCCCATCTACTATATGTTTCTTTTTTTTTTGATAACTCATTAAAAGTACAAAAAGGTATTTTGTTTAGCGATGAATGCATTTATTCAAGTTTTCAGGTACTGCAACAGAGTTTCCCTTTATGTGTATATATCAACACAAAGTTTAAAAGCATATCCAATACTCAATGTGAGAAGTTTGTGACATTATTTTAAACATATTGACCTCACCCACCTTTTCTCTTTCAAGTTGGTCAGTATAATGCACCCTACATTATATCAAAGTGTGCATGAAAACCCTACAAACATGTTTGAAATAGTCAGCAGTAGTTTTAGTTATTTCAGATTAATATGCATTAATAAAGTAATCTCAAGGAGTGAATTGATTATTGTTTTAGTCTGATCATTTTCTAATGCCAGTGGTTATGGTGATTTAATTTCCACTGTTTGTTCCACATAATATAAGATGGTTCAGTCACATAAAGAAATTTAGGTATAATCTTATAGACATCTTTCAATCTGCTTAGGTTTATATTTGTGACAAAAGAACATCCATTCTAGGTTTATTGTTTCCCAATCTATAAATTTCCACTTATCATGTGTTTCTGTTATCTTCCTTAGATGTGTAGCTGTGATAATGAAAGGTAACTTTGACCTGCCTTATCAAGTAGAAGCATTGCCCTGGTGACATAAAGGATAGATCCACTACCATTATCACTGTGCTACCTACACTAAAAAGTTGATGTGTGTTATCTTTAAATGGTGTTAGCCTTATTAGAATCACGATTTCTACTCTCTGTTTGTATAGTTGTTAGAATGTTTAGTAATGGATGAAGATTGCTATGTGAAGACTAGAAAGGATGACTTCAGTAGACTGATGTATTCCAGGGCCCTGTTTTATGAAGAGTTAAAATTGATCATAAAGTTGATTTCTATGGGAAGTCTATGGCAGCCTGTGTGGTAAGGAATGACTAAAATCGATTATATCTTTTGATAAAAAGGGGCCCTAGTAACGTATTGATGACAATTGCTGCAAGGATGCCATCCATTTCCCTTGAGTGGCTGAAATATGGTCATTTACCTGCCAGTTGATTTATGTAGGCCTGCTAAAAATGAAATAAGGTTTGTTATATTGAAGATTTACTAGTAGATTAACAAACCTTATTTCGTTCTCGCAAGTACAAACCTCTGAAATAATGACCCTCCTTTCATATATTGACCCTCCAGAATAATGCCACATAATTATGTTTTGATTCACAAACTCTTTTCACTTTTGGATCATCAAACCTCTAGGTGTATGGAATCTGTAACAACCGAGAAAGCCCCACCACAAGATTGTCCAAAATCAAGCTCAAAATGTGTAATATATGAAGACTTGATTGTGTTTACTTTTAAAGCTAGACAGTTTTGGCAAATTCTGTGCTCCTGCCCATACCATTCTTTCTATCTATCGACCAATCCAATTTGGCATCTCGTTTTCTTTTTTTAGGATTCATTTTACATACAGTCAATACTGTTTGGCTCATTATCGTCCAAATTCCCATACTGGCATGGAAACCTGATCCACTTTGGCCACACTCACCAACAACTTGATTACATTCTATACCTTGTTTGCAAGTTTGTGGTATTAGAGTATCGTCTAAGTTTGGAAATCCAACCGTCCATCAGCCTCATACATTATGTAAGCACACATGGAGTGAGGTACAGTAGAATACCTATCTTTGTTTTTGGATTGAATTAGCAATCCTGTGCAGCCTAAGGAAGAAGAGGATTTCAGGAATCCAGGAGGTACATGTACATTGTCATGAGTGGAGACAGAATATCTTGGTCTATGCTTTGATTGTGGGTGAGCCTCTGTCTTGGCAGGTGGTAACCTACCTGTAGGCCTATGGAAGAAGAAACATGGCAGTATCAGCAGATTCAGGGAGGGGAAGGCTTTACATTGACAGCGGTGTTTGTTTTTACCCATTAAAGGTCAGTAAAGCACTCTTTTCTCATATCAATCATTTCTGGGAAGTAGGTTTACTAATGGGAACATCATGGATAAAACCAATTTGCATGAGTGATCACACAACCTGTATAGCATAAAAATACCAGTGATTTAAAGTTGAAACGTTCAGCTGCAGATACACAGAGTGTAACACGTAGAATGCATACTATTCAGTTTCTTATTTGTAAGTGACATCTTTTTGATAGTTGAGATGAGTGAGCGTAACATGCAATCCATAAATTGTGAAACTTTCTCATTTCATTAGAACAGTTATTTTTTTGTATTAAAGCTCGAACCACTCACATGAATAACTGCTGCAGGTTGGCTCAAATATCACAATCTTTTTATTTTAACTTTAAGTTTCGTATTTTATTGCTATAACTATAATTATGATTCATGTGAATTCATGTCACCTATTATAGTCTCCATAAGTTGAAGTTTTTTTATGTGCTCCAAACTCTGTGTTTTGTAATAGAATATGACTTGTCGCACTTTATGTTCAACTGTACAGCTGGTAAAATAGCCGGTCACCTGATAACAGTTTGAGAAATCAGCTTTGAATTAAGATTACATACAGTGAGTAGCTGGTATCATCCTTCTTTCAGATGTGAAAAGGTCCAAAATTACAATCATTCTTAGACTGTAAATTTAAAGGGGATGTAGTCAAGACATGGCATTTCTGTCAAATAGAACATTTTATATTTTTCAGCCAAACAATTTCATCTAGCAGTTTTTCTCAGGTGGACTTGTGTCTATAGGACATTATCACAGCAGTGTGATGTGCATTATGAATCTTGGTTTAGTTCTCTTAGCTGAAATAAAGGGGAGTTTCTGATAAGGGCTACCAATGTATTCAATAGCAACAAAATATGAAATTATACATTTCCTCTGGATTGTTTCAGTTTCAGTTTCAGTAAGAAACTGAAACTTGTGAAATGATAAGTATAATAACTTTTAATTCTTTCAACTCCTCCCTATGACAGATTGTTATCTTAATCTTGGTATGATAAAGGCTAGAAAAATAATAAAGGATTAGCATCTTCTGATTAGAAATGTGGATTTGGTAGTCTTGTGTTATATAGACATTTTAGGGTATCCACCATTCAGCTCATGGAATTCACAAAGGGGGATAGAAAGTGAGATTTTGAACAAGTCTGATCATAATCACATTCCCAAAACTGCATCATAGGACAATTGTCCAGTTATTCCTTTGGAAATACTTTGGTCTATGTTTACCTGTGTTCTCTGAGTGCAGCAGCACACTTCCAAGGAAGGTGATAAAGACTTCTGGTGCTACATCATATGAGAGCAAACAAAATATAATCCTGTGAAGTGCTATACAATATAGTTGAGTTGAGTTTGAGTTTATTTCATTTCACCACAGGTCACTCACTTCAGCCAATGGCTGTTCTTCTGTGAGTCCATGAAGTAAAAAAATCATACAATTACAAAATACAACATTTTATACGTAGTATAGGAAAATTTAAAAAAAGTAAAAATATAAATGATCAATGATGCCACAGAACGTTCATGTTGATTTGACACTTTGCAACTGATTCACAGCTTGAATGGCAATTTTATCTGGTGTTTCATGTTGATGAAGGGCAATTCATCAGTCAGTTGCAAACAGCTTGATGCCAAGAATTACTCATTAATAATAATGATAATAAGGTCTTCTTTATTCAGGGTAGCCTCTTCAGTGTTGCCACTGCTTTACCAGAGGGCCATGCCATTATTATCACCCCAGCATTGCCAGGAACCCATTTATACACCAGGGTCAAGAGGGACATCATGAGCAAAGTCATCTTGTCCAAGGACGAAAGCACTGGGCAGGAATCGAACTCGGGTCCTCCGATTTTGAGTCTGGAGTCTTATCCACTATGCCACAGTGCCCCTCATTAAAATGAATACCAGTATATCCACTGCTATAAGGGATTACATGATTAGAATTAACACTGACTATTGATCAGGTGGAAGTTCAGTTGGATATGATGTCTGTCTCACACTCAAGAGATTGTAGGTTTGAGTCTCATCTGGTTATGTATGCCAGTGGTTTTTATCATGGCTATTACTCAAACTCTCAATAATCTGTTTTTATTTATGATGATATAGGGCAATTTGTCCATCAGTTGCAATTGAAACATCTTGATGCAAGAACTACGAATTTGAATCTAACACTTGTATGAAAACAGAAAATCCACTTAGGGTCTTTGATTGATTAGTTGAGTCATGCTCCTTAATAGATTGATATATATATATATATATATATATATATATATATATATTTTTTTTTTTTTTTTTTGATAACTTGTCATGCAGGTCTCAGACCAAAGCCAGCTGTAAACATTGTTTGTAGCTGGAGAAGAGTACACACTGTGCCTCAGAATGTCACTGCAGCTATTAGACCCTCCCAGCAGCCATGTGCTACTTTGAGCTATTAGTCTCTCCCCAGCAGCCATATGCTACTTTGAGCTTTCACTTTAGAGAACACGGAGTAGTAACCGAGAGTACTTTGCATGGCAGGAGACTTGTATTTCCACTGAAAACATTCCTAGTGACATGCATCACAGACTTATTTGAGCACTTGGTAACTTTTTTCTGAAGTTTGCTTGCAAAAATCCCAGGAGACTGTCCAACCAGACATGAATTCTTCCCTGATTGTCTCATTCTCATTTTCATATCCACCTTCTCTCCTCTACATTTAGCTTAAAGTTTTTGTTTACACTAGAGATGAAAATAACTCCTACAATCCAACATTCATATAGACCCATGACACTATGCACTGTCACACACAAATAGTCTGTCCTGATCAGTGTAGCACAACTATTGGTATGTCACGCATATGACTATGATTTCAAGCATTTCTTGCAATGCATGTTCAAAATTAAACTTGAGCTTCTGTAGTAGTTTCATTAATCAGTTACAAAATTTAAAATAGCAAGGAAATTCAAAGTTTCACACATTAACCTAAAACAGTGATTCTGGTCACAAACATGAATAAAAATCAAATGAGGTAATGACGTCTTTGAAATAAATTTCCCATTTTTAGATAATAAAGAATATTTCGCTTTTTATGAATTACCTGAGAGATGTGAGGATGGCTCGTGACTGTGAGAGGATAATAGCTGTAGTTTTCTCTAGTCATGGACCAAAATGCATTGTCTGAATTTCATCACATTTTTTTTTTTCTCAAACAGAACAATGGAAGAATTGTGAGACATTAAAGTTATCATCTCATGTGATCCCCAGAAAGAGGTTGTAACCAATATGAATGTCATGTGGCAACACATAAAACTTCCATCAAATTGCAGAAATATATCTATCCTTGCCCTATTCCAATGAAAAAAAGATCTGCATTTGTGTTTATGTGATCTAAGAGAGGCAGGAACAGAACTTAAACATTGATTGCCATTCTGCTGTGAAGTGTGAAATAAGCATAATTCTCAATAGAACTTATTAATACAATACTTTTTTACAATACCATTTCACTTGCATACATTTCAATGCAAATGCACGAGTGTATGGTACATTTTATTACAAGTATACGTAACTTCCTATTCTCCAGTCAACCAACTTAAAATTACAATCATAGCAGAGATGTACGTATAGTTTATACACAGATAATTCTTTCAGAGATCATAACTGTGATAGATTTATTGTTGGACTTAAGAGTAGCTTTTCATCCATGATGATATTTCATATGTACTTCTCCTCTTTGTAAAAATTTAGTCCTCACATAACAAAAGGGCTTTTTACACTTGCAAATTTTTGCTTAAGGGCTTTTTACACTTGTAAATTTTTGCTTAGTCCCGTACCAACGGTACTATCCTTAGCCCACTTTCTGTTTACACTCGTTTTTGCCAAAGTGGGCTAGCCCCACCGATAATCCCGTACTATCTGGCCCTGCAAAATAGCAGGGTTAGCACCGCAATTGCGGTGCCAAGCAAGTGAGTGTAAACAGAATGAAAAAATAATCCTGGGCTAAGCGACGGAGACGAAGTCCGACCCTCACTGACCAATCAGAAACGAGGTAATCAAGTGCTGCCGGTGCGTGCGTGTACGTGTACAGTACACAGCATAATCATGAATATTCGTGTGGTTTGGAAAGTCCGGGGCTAAGAAATATGAGTGTAAAAAGGTCAGTTTTCTCCTAAGCCCCAGACAAGAGATAGTACGGGACTAATTGGCGAGTGTAAAAAGCTGAAAAAATTGGTACGGGACTAACGATAGTCCTGGGTCAGAGAAAGTCTGGGGTTAAGAAACACAAGTGTAAAAAGGGCTTATGTCCCGTACCAACGGTGGGGCTAGGGGAGGGGGGTGGCCTTAGCCCCACCATTGGTACCGGACTTTCCTTAGCCCACCTTCTGTTTACACTTGTTTTTTGCGAAAGTGGGCTAGCCCCACCGATAATCCCGTACTATCTGGCCCTGCAAAATAGCAGGGTTAGCACCGCAATTGCGGTGCCAAGCAAGCGAGTGTAAACAGAACGGAAAAATAATCCAGGGCTAAGCGACGGAGACTAAGTCCGACCCCCCACTGACCAATCAGAAACGAGGTAAACAAGTGCTGCCGGTGCGTGCATGTACTTGTACAGTGCACAGCGTAATCATGAATATTCATGTGGTTTGGAAAGTACGGGGCTAAGATATACGAGTGTAAAAAGGTCAATTTTCTCCTTAGCCCAGGACAAGAGCTTAGTAGGGGATCTATTGGCAAGTGTAAAAAGCTGAAAAAATTGGTACCGGTACGGGAATAATGATAGTCCTGGGTCAGAAAAAGTACGGGGTTAAGAAACACAAGTGTAAAAAGGGCTAAATAAGATTAAAACTGGATTTTCCGCTGGCTCAAACACAGTTTGTAACAGTCTATGATATAAGCCACACTGACAAGTGATTGCCAGGATTTAAAATAATAGCATTGACAGTAAAGGTGCTGTCTGCACTTGTTAGACTAATTGCTGATGTGGAGATGATGGTCAGCCAGGGTGATAGACATGTAGATATTTAGTCTCTGATTCAGACCTCATAATCTAATGATCTAATCAAAAAGTATTTTACGGTACATTAGTACTTCCAGATAAGATAGTTACTTGTATGTATTGCCTTTAGTGTAATGCTGATTTAAGATTTGAATGCTCTCTGCTTCAGAGGCTTTTTTTAAAGAGCTTTATGCAAAGTTGACACTCTACTATGCCTTTGTTTACTTGTTTGTTTGTTTTTTTCTTTCTGAAAGTAAAAAACCTATAAATGCTAGAACATTTACCTGGTACTTTGTCCCAAAACTATATGCTATCATTTACAAGTTGATACCTGGTTTTGCAAGAGCTGGCTTGGTTTAACGTAGTTATATCTGATATTAGGCAGCACAGTATTATGGTATCAAAATTACAATACCCAGAGAATATGCAATAAAAAAGCAAAATACAGGAAGAAAGCAGGAAGACTTATAAGAAAAGAAGTATGCAATATGTGATGTACGGTATGTAAGTAATGATAATGATAATAATGATGATAATGACAGTGATAGTAGTGATAATAATATTTACAATAATAATGATAATAATAATGATGATGATGATAATAATAACAATAACAATAATAATGATAATAATGATAATAATAATAGGGTCTTCTTAATCCAGGGTAGCCTTTTCAGGTTTGCCACTGCTGTGCAAGAGGGCCCTGCCATTTTTATTACCCTAGGTACCCATTTATACACCTGGGTCGAGAGGGACATGGTGAGTAAAAACATTTTGTCTAAGGACATAAGCACTGGTCAGGAATCGAACTTGGGTCCTCAAATTGCGAGTCAGGAGCCTTATCCTCTATGCCATAGCGCCCCCACAGAAATATTTCTTTAATGCTTGGTTGCTTGAATCTTTGAGGCTGATTTGAATTAATCTTGGATGTATGTACGGCACTGTCATTCTCTCATTTAGGACCTACAGTTATAA
The DNA here is from genome assembly GCF_040938485.1 of Diadema antillarum. NCBI lineage: Eukaryota > Metazoa > Echinodermata > Echinoidea > Diadematoida > Diadematidae > Diadema > Diadema antillarum. Next base: position 129,513 of record NW_027271559.1, read on the forward strand.
CTTTTTATATTTATTTGATTGTTTGTAAGATGCAGTTTCAGTAACACACACACACACACAAATACCATATAGCATTCAACCTTTTCATCCTCATTCTTTAGAAAATCTACCAGACTTGAATCAATAGAATTTTGCTAAAAGAAAAGCAAGCATAGATACAGTATAAACATACTTCTGGTCTATATTACATCAGAAGACTTGGCTTGGATGTGGAAAAGACTGCCTAGACAAAGATTTTTATTCCTCATCAAGCACATCAAGTATTTCACCAATAGCTAAGGAAATCAATCAGGAACATGAGCTGCTGTTAATCAATTTTCATTTCACTCGTATCTGTCAACATCATCTAATTTTAGAGAGGAAATTAACTTCTTCAAGTGCAGGGAATAGGTCCTAGATCAATGATGAGTCATTAAAAAAAAAATGATAGCAATGGAGTTCAGGTTAATGTTCCCTATTTCTGATCTGCCACACCTTTTCAAAGCAAGTCCAATATTATATCAAACCTGCTCCACAAAGGGAATCACATGCATTTAATTGATAACTGGAGGACATGATGACATACTGAACACATAATGAACAAGTTTAAAAGAATCACTTGACAAGGGCAGTTAACCATCAGCTTGTTGGTACAGTAATGCCTTCTATTCAAGGAAGCACTTACCACTCAGTATTGTGAGCATGAAGCAGTATACAGGTCACACAGAGATAACTTTACAAGCTCTACTCTCTTACACCTGTCACAAGGCATTAGGAACCTAGAGAGAAATTTGATTTGCCTGCTGCATGATCAACAAGTGATGATATTTATTGATGTAGTCTGGTGTGTGACAGACAGCAGACAGAGCTGCCTGCAGAGACTCCAGGGCCTCTCAACAGTTGGGTGTGAGTAGTAAAATTTGGCACACACATCTCAGTTTAATACATTGAATCTGAATCAGAACTCTTACATCATGAATCAAAACATGTCTTGGTCATGAAAGTCATTGCCTGTATATCATGCATCTGTAGCTATGATAACAAAAATTCGTTTAGACAATTATTCTTACAGTTTATGTGTGATGAATGTTTTACTGGGATAGATTTTAAACCTACATTCACACACACAAAGCAATTCCAGTCATGGTTAACTGCTTAATCTTTGTCAGTTTGCCTGTGATGAAGATATGATTGAAAGCTCGGGCCCCTTTTGACTCCAAGTTTATTTTATGTCAACTTGAATGAAACTTTTCTCCCATATTTGCTTCATTTTACAGTAGGGCCTATGTCATGAAAGTAATCATGAGTAGCAGTGTTGGATTCAGGGAGGACCGCACCGGGTGCATGCGCCCCCCCCCCCCTTCATTTTTTGTTGAAACAAAAGAAATAAAAGTAAAAAAAATGGGGGAAGAGTGCGTGCGCCCCCCTTTAATCTTGAAAATGTGCACTGTCTTTACGGAATTCCTGGATCTGCCTCTGAGCAGGGAGTATCAGTTAATTCACTTTGGTTTGATGCTATGTCTATTAGGTAGTCATCAGACTGAAGCACAAATTCTTGATGTTTGAAATGAGCATACCACAATTATTTCATTTGGGGATAAGTTCAAAGTGTAGCCTACATACTTCTAGTGCATGATAGAATGGTATGCTGGAAATGTTGGGAATTTGTAAATTGCTAACCCATACCAGAAATAATACTACTCATGAGACAAATTGCAGGCTTTTTGGCTTTTCATCTAATTTTTTTAAAAATCTAATTTTGATCCACATAACAATGTGATTTTATCGATATAACCAACTCACTGATCTAATCAAATTTACCCATCACGGCCAACAACTAATAACCGTCATAATGCATGATGCTCAGAAAAAAAAAGGACACTAAAGTCAGATATATGTGACAAATTAAATCATGCTTGCAGACAATAAAGCAAATTACATCATGCATAAATATGATTTCTATGTTGTCAGAGCTTAGAAATGAGTCAAAAAGAACAAAATTTTGGACTAATAGATGAATATAGGCACATGAGACTGATGGCAGTACAGGTTTTATGATTATACCAACATCTGTATTATTTGGTGTATTAATCCTTGCTAAGTCCCCTTGTGAGGACCTAAGTATGTAGTAGAAGACTTCTACACAACATATGGTATAGACAATTTATTGTCAGCCGTTTTACAACTACATAGCTAATTTAACCTTTCAATGTTTAATTTCATTGCGGCATTTTATGATATGCTCTAGTTTTATCATTACTGTAGCAAGTGATATTAATGCATGATCTTACAAATAGTAAATTCCAGTATTCGCCAATATATTACAGAGGTTATAACGACATCACATTAACACAGTGCTAAGAGACAAGCAAATTATGATTTTAAGATTTTTTTCTTTGTTTAATTAAAATAGAGTGCAACATTTAAGCACAGTATGAGATAATAACAAAAAATCATCATGACTGCTCAAATTCCCTTTTCACGTTATTTTTATGACTTCACTGTGTAATCAACAAAATTCACACAGTTTATATTGTGCTTATACAATGAATAATACATGGGGGACATGATGACTTACTGGACAACCAGAATCAAAGCTATTGTCTCCACATTTTAAAGGGGTCACCAAAAAATGGTATTAAGCTATTACCAAATTATGCTTACATTGTGACTATTCAAAGATATGCACTTTTGTTGTCCTTCAGCAAGCCATACAGCAGGGCTCGACACTAACGGTGGCCCGGTGAAGCAAACAACAAGGAAAGAGCAAAGAAAATGGAACAAGGAACAAACAATACTGAGATGTTGAATAGAGTTAATCACCAATTCAAAATTACCCAGGCACATGTAAACACTCTAAACATAAGAAATATTGCACACAAAAAAAATGAGCTCAATGTATAGAAATATCACATAGGTCCTATATTGTACAAGCAATATATTAGATATGAGTCCTGTAAGAAGTTATTCAATTATTGGTATAGTCTTCTATCATGCTTCTATCGACCAAACTTTGGGAGCAGATCTCAATGATATGCCATACTGTGGTATAGTGTATAGTGTCTAATGGGTCAATATTCATTTTGCTTCTTGGAAAAGATTAATTGATGAATCTTAATGAAATATATGACTGAAGCTCTTATCATCATGAAAATTTAGCAGAAATAACTGAGAATGTGTTAAATTGTCCAACTTGCCTTGAACTAGTCACATAGTGGACAAGAAGTTAATGTAAGTATGAGTTGCTTTGGCCTATGGGGAAAGTCACTTTGTAGCACCTTGGCAGGTCCTCTGAAAATTTCTTAGCAGGAAGTAATTACAAATTGAGATATTTCCTGGGGTCAGGAGCAGAGATTATGACATAATTGGTGAAAAGTGTTGTGAAGATAGTGGAAACTGAAGAAAAAGAACCTGTCAGATAATCTCCCCCAACAAAAAGAAAGAAAGAAAGAAAGAAAGCAAGCAAAACAAAACAAAACATGGCTGCTTTCCAACTAGGGTGAAGTGTACATCTTTCTGACAGGTTTAGTCCAGCAGAGAGACAGAGAAAGATTAATTCTTTCCTGAGGGTATCAACATCACTATCAAGACATGTTGTACGTTATATGCAGTAAACTCTGTAGTATTCTTTACCCAGGCTAGCCCCATCAGTAGTTTGAATACTTATATTCTGGGTGCCCTGCAACAGGTTCATAGTTATTTCAACATTATACAAAATAATATTTTTTCAATAGTTTATTTATTCAAGGAACTGTGGTGAAACATTTCATTTATTGAAAACCTTGTGTATGTGGGACAACTTTGTCAAATTCATCAGCATTACTTCAAATTTGCTTTCTTTCCTTTTCATTACATATATATGACACACATATCAGGGACGGATCCAGGATTTTCATAAAGGGGAGGCGCCTTTACAAAATTAAAGAGGGCGCAAGAGCTCCCCCCCCCATATTTTCTTTATATTTCTTTTGTTCTAACACAAAATTAAGAGGGGCGCATGCCCGGTGAGCCCCCCTCTGGATCTGCCACTGTATATCCAATACAAAGCCTACAAATATGATATTCATCATAGGAGAGCAGGGGCGGATCCAGGAATTTCGTAAAGAGGGGGCGCGTTTACAAATTTAAAGGGGGGGGGGGGGGGCGCACGCACCCCTCCCCCCCCATTTTTTTCTTTTTATTTCTTTTGTTTCAACAAAAAATAAAGGGGGGGGGGGCGTGCGCTGGTTGCTGTCCTCCCTGGATCCGCCCCTGGGAGAGTGTCAGTAGGCCTAGAGTTCAGGGGATGAATACATGTTTAGCATGACATTTGGATAAAATAGAGATAAGATAATGATGAGAAGAAGAGATACTTGACTCCATGGATGAGAAGGTTGAAGACAGGTTGAGTGAGAGTGATGTCATAGGCCTAGTGATAGAGATGATGACTTCAAATACCTACCTAGTAATATCATCCTGTGCCCCATCTTACCCACTTTCTCCTATTCCTCCTTCTCTCCCTGCTGGTATTCTCTTGTAAGAGATAGCTCTCGATAACACATCCATTCACCACCCTTCCAGCAGCACTACCCATATACACCAGGCGTCACTACACTATCTGTGTTCTGTGAGGGGTAGAATGCATTTCACTTTATTCCTCCTTCGCTCTTCTTATTTCATTTTTTCTTATCAATTAAGATACAGAGTAGTGATGATCTTAGCTGTGGAAATAAATATAATGTTTTAAACCTAAAGGTCACAAATGCTATTAGATAGAACATTCTGTTTATTTCATTAAATGTATGCCATCATTTGTAAAATATCTATTAACACTGTACATGTTCAGTAGTCAATTACTAATATTGTTTGTTTATTTGTTTTTGCTGTAGAATCCATTCTTAATCAAATCTTGGATATGAATAAGAAGGAACTTCCTTGTTTGGTCTTTTCTGATATATGTACTTGCTCCCAGATAAAATATTGGTTAAAAAACATTTGTCTCTTAAATGTAAAAGCTCTGTGTTTTGGAATCATTCATAGTTTTTAGCATGAAAGAATGACTAAGATAATGTATGTCAGTGATTAAGAAAAAACGAACAAACGTGAGGTAGTCACAATGTGGATTGAACTGTGTGTGAATGAGAAGCTGAATATCAGCTGTTGACATCACCTTACTCACACACAGCTGCAGTGATGTAAGATGTGATGTCTGCATGTAGACATACCCCTATGTCTCTTCCACAATACAGTCATGATGGTGAATGATCAGATAACTCTGGGAATCTCTGCGCCAAAGAATCTTCCATCAGCACATGAGGCCATGGTGAAGAGAAAGGGGTGTAGAAGTTTAAATCTAAAGGAAGATATCAGTGTATAGGGAAGGTTAGGAGGCTTCTTCATGGTTCATTGTTGAAGGCTCCTTATCATAAGAGGTTTTCTTTGTTTTGCATCATAATGTAAAGTCATTTCTAGTCAACATAGCTTTTTCCACTCCAAACAGTGTGTCATGCATGGTTTTCAACATTTGATCAATACACATATTGTGTTACATCCTGTGTCACTTTCAGCTATAATAGTGAATACAACATGAATGTATGTAATTTTACATAATTACTTATCTTGATATTGCTACACTGCATGTCTCAAGGTCTTGTATAAAGTAGACATGCTAGAGTGATAATCAGACAGCTCTCTTCTCATGACACAACATGCAGCTTTGAAGAAACCTTTTTTTTTTTCAGTTGAGAAAAAATGTAGGAATGCCTGTGTCTGTGGTGTAGGTTATGACATAAAACAGCATATATACTGTCACAAAGAAGATTCTACAGCATAGGAAGTTGTACACAGCTAATGATATTCTACCTTTTAGAAAATTTTGCATGGGTGCTAATTCCTTCATCAAAATGTCTATATCATCTAATGTTTAAATAAACCAAAGATTAATCTTGTTTTGTGATTTGTGAACAATGTTGATGTGCCCATGCTAAGTATTTTGACAATTCTGACATTCTACTGTAAGTCAGAGTTCTTATATCTCCAGTGATTCACACTTTACACTTTCCAACCTCTCTCTCTTTCTTCCTGATTCTCCCCATTCCTCTCATCCTTTCTCTCTCTCTCTCCCTCCCTTTATATATCTATATATCTATCTGTCTATCTAACTCTTGTGCTGATATTATCTCGTGTTTGTTTGCTATAGCCTGAACCAAGTGTTGTTGTTCAACGAAATCTTTGTTTTTCATATTCAATGGTCTGAAATGATGTCCTTTCTTCGTCATTTTGCTGGTTTTGCAGTCTTGTCAAGTATATTGACTGAATAAAATCAGACTATTTTTCTTGATATTGTTAAACACACCAATCAAACTGTTTGATTATTCATCTCACAAGAAAAAGATTCAAAACCAAATGAGGAACACTGAATGATGTTTACATGGAAACATGTCTTGATTGAAATACAGAAAATAGGCCTGGCATTATTCTGATTTTACATCATCTGAAAACTGAGCAAAGTAAGGCCCAATTTTTTATCAGTTTATGAAAGTTGTTTGCAAGTTTGGATATGAGTAAAATGGCAGGAAAACGACATGACATGTGTACAAAGATAATGCAACATGTTGTAGGAGAGCAAAGAGATACAAGAATTTAACAACAAACTTGATATGTCCTGTTCTAAAAGCTGGGTCAAATTTGAGATGCATAAAGTAACATGATACAGCAGTGATGAAATCACTTGATTTCCTGTTGCTAGGATGCAGGAATCCTCCACCCTAGAACCTCACTTGACCTGCTGTGAACTTTATTTCCCCTCTCAAGACGAGACTGTCCTTTACATCACTGTTCACAGTATCTGCCCATGATTGGGACTTGTTTTGTCTGTCAGTTAACCCATTATATACAACATGGCCTTCTTAATAATCTCCTTATTTTCAAAAAGTAGTAGAAAAGTTTATATGTGCTCTTTGACAAAGTCGTTGACGAAGCTCTTTGCGATGGACATGTCTTGAGATTCCAGCAGTCATTCTGGCAATCATTGATGCATTTTGTGTCATTACACAGGAGACAAATTCAGCTCAAAACATGAGAATAGAAAAGTTTGTTTTTGGAGACATACAAGGGTAATCCCCTTCCCATTGAATTCTGCAGTCCCCATAGACTTTGTAATAGAAACACTAAATTTCCATAGGTAATGAATTCAGTTTTGAGAAAAATAAACATTTTCCCCCTCAACTTTGATACAAATCATCCAAAACTTGTATTGTAAATGTCAGTATCTGTTTAAGTTTCCCTTGTTACTACTAACATTACCTGACCTATATACCTTTCACATAAGTTGTAGATCTTCCATGAAGTCCAAATAGGACATTTTATGACAAGAAGTTGTGATGTCACATATCGACAGCGATATAAAGAAAAAATAACGAGAATTCAACCTGTTTTCATTTTTTCTACCATAATGACAAAAAGAAAAACCACTTAGCTCACATTTTTTTTGAAAGGCAGGGAGAATATGTCAGTAACAAGTGGACATTATATGTATTGTTTTTGTAAATTACTTTAGTTTATAGAAATTTCTTCAAATCCTTGCTCATGTGTGACATCATGATTTGCTGTAGTATTCTTATCGGGGTGGGGGGGGGGGGGGGGGGGGGGCCCTTGGGCCCCTTTTTTTTCATGATACATAGGAAACACATAGGGTACATGTAACCACTTTCGCCGCCCCCCCCCCCCCCCCAAGTGGCACTAGAAAAAAAAGAGAATGTGGTTAAGGTTTTGATTGCAAATTGCACCACCGCACCACCGACGAAACCTTCAAGTGGGAGCGTGGATGGATATTAAAGACTTTTTTTTTTTCTTTTTTGCTTGTTAGCTGATGAAACCTAAAAGTGGCACCAGAAATATAAACTGCCCTCCCCCCCCCCCCCCCCCCCCCCCCCACTTTTTAAACTGTGGTGTCGGCCGTGATGAATGCAAAAAAAAAAAAAAAAAAAAACTACTGTACTGTAATGGGCTAATTTTTTTTTAATTATGATATACCATAGGACATCAATGTCTGTACAATAGCTAAATGTATTTTCAAATGTTCTCTCCTCCAACTGCAGGTGTTATATGGAACATGGAAATAAAACACTGATAATATCAGAATTACCAGGGGTGTTGACAGGCAAGAAGTGACAAGAAAATAAGGGTTGTTGATAGACTAAGTCTGAGAGTGGAGAAAAATATGCAGATAAACCCTGACCCTTGTGGAATCAGTTTGATCGAATTGGAAAGGAGACAAAAGTTTGATGACATCTAAGTTTGAGTTTTTACTTACTCAGTTAATTCGACTCTTTAACTTGGAAAGACAATGGCAATGGCCTTGGTAAATCTACTTTTGCAATGTGTACAAATGTGTCATATTGATATTTAATGAGGAATGACATGACTTTTTATGATATTTATTCACTTCCATTCAAATAATACTAAAAACATCAATTCAATTTGATATTACTGTATAACATAACATATATAACCTAACAATTCATATCACACACACACACACACACACACACACACACATACACAAAAATAAAAGAAATATTCTGCACATTTTTGTGCATAGAGACAAAGTACAACCATGACACTTTTTGTATTCCAGTTGTTGCATGGAGTAGGCCTATAGAAGACAATGGTGCGTGACCAGAGGCTTAATTTCCTGGTTACGGTTCATTGTTCTGAAGGTTCGTAATTCGAAAGCTTTGCAATTTCAAAGGTTCATAATTTTTAATGTCTCATGTTCAACATGCATCTTTTTGGGGGGGAATTTATGATGTTGTGTTTCATTTTTGAATTGATGAACCTTCAGAATAACAAACTTTTTTCAGTTTTAGAAGAACAAACCTTCATAATAACAGACCTTAGTATTTTTTGGAATTAAGAACCTTTGGAATAACTATATTCAAATATTCAGATTAAGAAACCTTTACAATAATGAACATCAACCAACTTTCCTTTTGTTGTGACAGAGATATGTCTGTCTGATAAACACTGGCCTGTATTCACATCTTTTGCCTATAACCCTATGTTGAGGTAATCCAGTTCAGTAACTTTATGCAAAATAAATCTAAGTCATTGAAGTCGCTGCAAGCTTTCTGCACATTACTGCATGCCATGCAGTCCTCGAAATGATATTTTGAAATTAAAATGTATATTCTATTTCTTGCCTTATCATGAAAAGCCACTTCTGAGTTCTTCATGCATGTGGCATAGGCAGGAAATGTCATGAGACTTGTGGTTCTTTTGTTGTATTTGTTGCATTTGTTGGCATGGAAGTTTAGAATTAAGTGAGTCATTTATATGCATGGATTTTGATGTGCAAATGACATGTGTGAATTTTGTCTTATAGTTCGTGTTGACAAGTTGGCACAATTTTTTGTAATGTCATGGTAAGTACTACTTATGATCAGAGCAGAAATCGGAGTGAGGATCATCTCTGCTCCCAGCGGCTCAAAAGGATCCATTCCTAAATCTGTGAAACCCAAGAGTAATGGAGCGGTGTTTTTTTTTTTTTTTTTTTTTTTTGGGGGGGGGGGGGGGATATTTGGAAGATTCAGATAATGATAAGAAAAATGAGTCACAAATCTTTTATCTCTCTAATATAGAAAATAGAAACTGTCTTCTATGATGTGTTATCCAACAGCTTGCATCGCATTCAAACTCAGTCCCCCTTTTATGATAGTTTTAAAAAAAGAAAAATAAACGAATAGACAGATTCACATCAGCCTATAATGGCAAATTATAGATATATGACAAAAATTGGTGATGCATGAGTGAAAAAGGAGCATAGGCAAGATTGTTTGGACACAGCTTGTGCAGTTTAGAATTCTGATGGATTCCATCATGACAGGGTGGCAAGGGTCTAATGTCAATGAAGACAATACATCTCAGTGAATCAAATTTAAAAGTCAATTCACTACCAGTCTTCATTTCAAGTATACATGCTGATAAAGCTTTCAGAAGCCGGCAAGTCAGCAGAGGAACACTGGATCCATCCTACTCTGGATCTTTCTAAAATGACTCATATTAAATGTTTGTATTTCACATTATGGTGTACAGAACCATGTATACAACCTGCATGTTGATTGCATCAAGTAAGAGTCTTATCCTTTCTGTAATAAGGCCTTATTTCACAAAGTTTAGAAGCCGCCAATGATGACAAAGTGTTGGATGATAAACTGAAGCCAGGATTTGATTCATTTAATCAGAAGTAGGTATGACTCATGACCTTGTCAAGCTGACATCGTTGGCACATTTGTAGACTGAAGTGTGAATCAGATAGGCTTTGGAATGCTGAAACACCTGATGTGTCTGTTTCAGCACCAAATCATGATAGGATTATAAGAAGTGATTGAAACTTGTCTCCTCCTCTTGCTGCCGCAAGCTGCCGCAAGCTGCCGCAACATACACCCTTTCATTGTTCATTGCACACTTCAATTTTGGTTGTGCCAGTAGACTTGTGACTGTAATCTTCATCTGTCAAAACTCTCTGAAATTAGATACAGATACTGGGCCCTGTTGTACAAAAAGATGGAATCAAACATAAGTCAGAAAATCACAATTGAGTATTCAGAGACTTATGTTTGATTTTATGACTTACATTCTATCGCTACTTTCAGCAATGGGATCCTGGTAGTATAAATCTACATTTAAGGACAATTGCATAATTGTGTCTCATTTTGGGCAGAGAAAAAGTTTCCCACCTTGCAGATAGGCCAATCTGTTATTTAGATGAATAAAAATGGATGCATGTTGGGTCATATTACATGATGTATAGAACTATTAGGATAAATGACTCTATGTGAAAGAAAAAAATCATCTACATCTTTGATATTACATGAGTGTAGAAAATGTAACCCAACTAACCACGTAAACAACAACGAGAAAAAAATAAGTTTGTGGCCACGAGTAACAAATCATTAAAATAAGTAGGCATACAATGTAACATTATGTACACAAAAACTAAATTCTTACAATTTTGTTCTTTTTAATCTGTGTACTCACAGAAGGCTCTCAACGAGATGCAACAAACTATAATGGTAAGAGACAGAACTTGACATAGGCCTAGAATGATGTATTGTTTGCATCAATGGAAAACTTCTGATATAGATTTTCATCAATAATGATACAATTTAAATGAAGGGACTGATGCATTACAGGGAGTTTGGGCTTATTGCCAGGGTTGGCCCAACTTTGAATGTATTTGGGAATTGATTCCTGTAACACTTTGGAAAATACTCACACAGCAGACTTTATTGCAAGAGGCCCAATTCAGAGAAGATTATTGAGCAGTTTACAGACTCTTTGTGGCCAACTTCCTCGTGTAGACCTAGGATTTATACTGTATAAACTTCCAAACCTTCAAACAACACATAAACTTCCATGTGTGCATATTTACTGATAGACAATTCTATTCTAGCAGACCTGCTTAATTAGGCATTGTTTTCAAATGTACAGCCATGGGTGTAGCAAATGGAGATTGATTCAATCAAAGAACCACAACATTTGCTGAGTGGTTCCCTTTAAAGAAAGAGGAAGTTTTAATGAGACTAAAGGAGAGTGCTGTATTGTATAAATGTACCAAGATAACAATGCAACCTAAGCTATGTTGTGTGCAGCCTTATGATTTATCATTACCAGCATATCATACTGAGTCATTCTGGGTCTCACAAGATGTTGTAATTCATGGAAAATATCAGAGTTATAGTTTGCTAGCAGCATTAATATGAATATCATGAGGATTGTTACTCTCACGCAACAATCATGAGACTCATGCAATTCACCCACTTCTATCTGTCATTCTTACAAGGAGCCCCAAAGATAGCATGTAAAAAAGAAACCACATACAGTGACACACAACAATAAATGTTTTCAATACCACTAATACTCTGAGCATTTGATATTCCCAAGCACCCACTGTATGTGTTGCAGCAGATTTCAGTCAGATGTTGAGATGATTTGGATGAAAATCATTTTGATGATCTTTGCTCGAAGGGTAACTTTCCAATTCTTTAACTGTTATTTCTTGTTCACGTATATGAATATTGAAATTATATTTCAAATTCATTTAAATTGTACTTACTCCTTTTCATTGTACATATATATGGCCATTATGACACATTGCAGGCTATGTTTATGATCTTCTCTCACTATACATAAAAAATGATGAATAAATCATGACATTTTTCCTATTCAACTCTAAAATTATGTGGTCAAAAAGTTAATGCAAAGAGACTTGGCAAATCTCTATCTCTATGGGAAGTGCTTCTAAGAGAACAGTACATGCTTGGCACAGAGAATAAGGAGGGAAATCAAACATTTCCTGGGAATGAATTCTAAACTGTTCCCACCAACTCTATCATCACACACAAAACATGAACAGAAAGACCCTTGGGATATCATCATAGCTTGCCAGGAAAGAGTGATAAGAGTTTTTTTTAAATCTCAAAACAGAGAAAAATACTCAACATATCAGAGGATGAACTTGAAAAGAAGTTATAGGAGGAAAGAGAAAAAAAACAAGAAAAAAAGAGAATTTTTAAACTGATATGTGCAGAAATTGTCATACATGTTTCTGTGCATACAGTGCAGAGAAGTAGGGAAGAAAGTGAAGGACTACAAGCACATTGTACAAAAACTAACACACAGGCTAGAACAATGAGAAAAAGGCTAAATTGAAGAGAGAACAGCAAACAATAGGCAGAATTTGAGGAGTCTTAATAATCATATATCAGTTTTATATTTGCCAGATCAAGAGTATGCATGGAAAATGAGAATTTAAAGAGAAATGAATTTAAAAGATCACAGGAGATGAGATGCTAGTAATGATGATCCTTCAGAAAACAGAAGAAAAGGCTGGGATGTGTTAAGAGGATTTATCTGTTTCATATTTGTGTGTAATACCCAGCAGCCCATCACAACTTCCCTTTCACCTTGGCTGCTGAAATACCAAGGCAAACTGGTAAATCCTCCCCACATGCCTCAAATCTCATCTGCTAACATGTGATGTGATGATCCACTAGCTCTAGTCCCAATCCTTTTCTCATGTCTTTGCTGCATCCTGAGTTTTTCCTTTCATTCTTCAGTCCCACCCTCAGCATACAATGTAGTTGTCTAATCAGACTCTAATGATGATCACAAGACAGCTCTCTGTCAGAAGCAGGGGGTCTGGTATTCAAGGAAAAAAAGCTGAATAGCTATATGCTGACTTAATGAGTAAATGAGCAAACACTAATATCTTGTAGAAAAATGGTGTGAGTCACTTCTTTCTTCAGAGTGAGCTATACATGTAGTTGATATTGTTGCAGAAAAAAAAAATCAGAATAATGCTCTGTAAATGCAACACATTATGAACTGCTAGCAGTCAATGTGGAAGAAAGATGAATATCATAGATGTTAAATACATATTACTAAATCAGGAATATTAATGCTAGAGAATGTGACTTGAACAGGGAGAATGAGAGAACAGCAGTAACAAAAGACAAGAGAATGTCACACATGTTGCAGAACAGATATCTGTGTATTAGAACAGATAGGCCTATATTATTCTACAACCAATATATGACATAAATTTAAGAAATGCCCAGATTAACTTTGAATGATAGGATAGTAACAATATCCAGGTTGTATCTAGTCTAGTCTTTATTTCATTCTATATTCACTCTATATGTGACCATGCATCACAAAACCAACAAAAACGCACACTCACTGATTTTGTGTGGCCTAGACTTGACTGAAACTTGTCAACCTATTCAATCTATAGTTTTTTTTATAGTCTCTGAAAGAGCAATACTTCTATATTATTGTAAAATTTGGCATCATAAAGTGAATGGAAAAATGTATTTTTAGCAGGTTTTCTAGAGCACTTTTTTGTAGAATAGTGTGATTAAGTTTGTCTGAAAGTCCTCTTTTCATTTCTTAAAAAGTCTTTATACACTCTTCACTTTTAACTCTAATAATTTGTCAAAGGATGATACTACTGCTTTGAAAGTTTATATTAGTCATGGAGAAAAAGTGTCAATAGACCATGATCAATTCCAGCTTAATCTGATGATTCCTTCATTGTTGTTGTTGATGTAAAGTTTTACATCGTGTTTTTGTCACATTCATCACACAGAGCACAGCTCCCCAGAAGATTAAGCGCTTGAATAGACCCTCACACTTCGAAAGCCCCTTTTCTTAGTTCCTGTACACACTTTGCCAACATGTGTGCTTTCTTTCTAATAGTTAGATAGGTTAGGAGAGTCCATTTGAATTGAGTTACGTATCATCTTAAAGCTTAAAGGGTGTGTACAGTTCTGGTCGAGGTGAGAATTTAGCTTTTAAAGCTTTGCAAGATATTCAGAAACCACTCTATGAGATGTCAAAGAGCTTGCAATTCTAAGGGGCATCAAAAGTTTATATGATGAAAATCGGTTTGGAAATGGCTGAGATATCCAAAAACAAGGTGAAAGAAAGAGATCCTAGTAAAAAGCGTGGCCTGTCGCCTTTTATTATTATCACTTTTTTTTGGATATCTCAGCCATTTAAAAACCAATTTTCATTAAATAAACGTTGAATCCTTCTTAAAATTACATGCTCTTTCATATTTCATAAGAGGTTTCTCATTATCTCCCTTAGGAATTTTCAAAACATGAATCCCCACCTCAACCAGTACTGTACAATCCCTTTAAAGTCTGCTCTTTCAGAATCTGCTCTTAACTAAAAATCCATGTTTGGCGACTTTGTTGGTTTTGTGATGCAGGCCGGGTCACATTATTATTATAACATGGCTCAGATTTCAGTCATTTTTGTCTGAGTGTTTCTTTACATATCAACATGCTGATATTATAAAAACCTTTCAGACAAGAATTTTATTTGTCTATCTGTTCCCAAATATCAAGGAAATAATAGATGCAATTGCATTCAATATTAAGAGGAAACCACATATCGTCTGTTGAGAATGAGAAGGGCGTTAAGTGGTCTTGAACACTATGGGTTTTGAGGCAACTTAACGCACTTATCATTCTCAACGACGATATGATTATCTGCAACTGTTGTGTCGTGTATATAGGTACAAATATGTATGTAAACTGTGCAGTTATTACAAATTGGATTTTTAAGAACCAAACTTGAAAATTCTAAACACCTATTACATGATCCATTTTCATACTTTGATACATCTTTAACAATAACTATACCTCTTTTGCAGTATATCAAATAGAAGGAAAAAAAAACTTTGCAAGGAAAACTGATATTGCCTACTTCTTAGAGTGGCAAGTTAAGTGATATTGAGAGTAATTCATAGTTTTCAGAGGCTAGTGACTCTCTTACAAGTTTTGGAAGGAGAGTGAAATGTTAGAATAAAGGTGAGATCAAAGTAGAATTGAGAAGAAGGGAGGAGAGGAGGAGGAGAGAGCATGATGGGAAGGGAGACACATGTGGTAGGCAGGTGGAGCTTTGTCTGAGCAGGGAGGATCAGGTATAGCTGTGGAGTCTCAACATAGGAGACCCTCTGGTGTCTTATTCCTGCATAAATAGGACAGGTGACACCACACAGACACAGACACACTATGACCTCATGTAAGGCACATGACCTGGTTGCCATGGTAGCTCAGATAACCTGACCCATGCCATAGTCTAGTTGCAAAGCAGTAGTTCATGCTGGAAGAGCTGCGTGCACTCAAAGAAAACATCGTTGAACAGGCATGGTGCCAACAAGGGTGTGTGATGATATTTTACAGGTGAAGTTTAATTGGCATGGCAGATCCACACAAGAGTGACAAAAACAACAATGAAAATGTTGCAGTGAAATGATGTATACACATGTAACATGTAACAAATATACATTAAAACTAAGACTGAAGTATCCCACTTTCCTATAGAGCTTTGTCAAATGTTAAGTAAAGTCAAGCTAAATGTTGTTCATTTCAACTTCACTTGATCATGTCAAGGGGCTTTGATGGAATTTTCTGTATGTTGCTTCTTTAATCGTATTACTCTGACAGTCCGAAGAACAAAGAGTACAGGGGGGCATTTCATGAAGCATTTTGTCCGACAGAGTTGTCAGACAAATTTGCTCTCAGCCAATCAGATAATAGGATTTCAGTAGCTTGTAACAGTTTGTCAGAAAAATATCAGACCAAAATGCTTCATGAAATGCCCCCCCCCCCCCATTATACAAGCTTCAATTGCTCACTGATCAGAAAAAGGCAAAAGTGCAAATGTCATTTCCTTGTCTATCCAATTCTTTTTTTCCTCACTGCATTTTGAAATGAAATAATTTGATGGTATATTTTTCCCCACCCACTCTATCCATCAGACAACTGAACACATATTATTATCTGAAGGGAGTTATTGATTTTTCTGCTTTCCTCATTCCTTTTTTATTGCACAGTAAGAACATAACAAAAGATGAAAGGAAGCACCAAAGACAGGAAAGGAAGCAACAAAGACAGTAAAAAGATGGAATACAGTGAGAGAGACACTAGAACTCATGATCAATAAAGTGAGATGTTTGAACCCTTTGTGTCACTATTAGAGTATTCATTAGATATTCTAGATTCCTTCAGGCATTAACTGAGCACTTTCACCCAGCCCAGACTGAATAGAAGTGATCACTGCTAATCCCTGGGTAAGCTTCCTGGTGAAGAAAAAGGAATGACATGTAACCCCTTGTTGCCAACTCTGGCTTTAGGTTGGCATCAAATTATAGACAGCTTCTAATAAAGCCAGCCAACTCTACCTATAGGTCTGTGGAATTGTTAGAAATAAAAGATCTGGATCTCATTCTTCATGGTAGGCTGTAGACCGGGAATGATAGTTATCTTTTACTCATCATTTGCAATTCAAATACAATGAAGGCCTTGCTTAAAGGGGAGAAAACTCATCATCATGTAACATTTCCTCGTATGATTTGGAAATTGTATGATATGCTGGAATTGCTTGAATAACACAGTTTGTACACGCTAGACAGGTTTTAAACCAAGGATCTCTTCTTTTAAAATCCAATAGACTTACTGACACTGCTTCCATGTTTAATCAGTCACAACTATCAAAATTAATTTGCTTGTTTGCACACATAATCATTGATTTCTTAGTCTTAAGTACTACTCTAATTCAAAGTTGCCTACTCTGAGGGAACACATTCATTACAACTATCATGTCCAAGAGTATGAGATATAAGTGAAATAAAACAATTATAATGTTATCAAAACCAAATGACAATTTCTCAATTGTACATCAATATGAATATGAAAAATAGTTCTTAATTCTGACCACAATGTACAATGATTTGAAAATTGTTATAACAGGAATATGAACAATGTTAGAGAGAGAGAGAGAGAGAGAAACACCAAAGATGACTTTATTTGTACCAGAAAAAAAAAATACATGGCCTTTTGATCAAAAGAAGGGAATATATTGTTGAAAATTTCAACACTGTATTAAAAATATGTTGCACAAAGCAAAACAGCACCGGAGCAATGTAGGCTACAGAAAATGGTCATTAATGATGAAAAAAAAAATGTGACACTTTTTGGATGAGAACATATTCTTGCTAAATAGAATGCACTCTATATGATGTGGCTTGGAAAGAAAAAGGATAATGGAATGAAATGCGATGCCAAAGGAATGAATCTCAAAACGCACTATCATAATTGGTAGTGACAAAGAGCGATATGGAGGTATTTATTCTAAAACAGCATGTCCCCCCCCCCCCCGCTTTTTTTTTCTTTTTTGCTGAACTTTTGTAAACTTGTTCTGTGACAATACCTAAATGAATCTACCGCCTTTATAGTGTCACTCTCAAAGTATGGAAAACTAGGAAAGGATTGAATTTTCAAACTTGTTTATGTCTAAATATATGTTGGGTCCCTCTTGTGGGGGTCATATGGCCAAAGAAAAGCACAGGGGAACTTACACACAAAAGGAACAGATGAACAAAACAATGGAACAGACACACAAAGTTTGTTCAAACTTCCTTTCATCAGAGAGGTGAGACTACTCTCAACTCGATCCTGCTTTCATTAGGTGATCCGAGTATCCTCTCGGATCACCTTCTGTATCTGTACTGATTCTTTCTTTTTTTTCTTTATTTCTCCCCAAAAGTTGTGTAGAGGTTAGCTCAGAAAGTGCATTGTCTATGAATGTCAAACTTATACCATTTATGTATCGTGTCAAAAAGACGACAATCGAACAAAAATCAAAGTGATCAGTCGACCGTGACGTCACTATGACGTCATTATATGAAAACACATTCTCAATCATATCTCATTAATGGAATGGAATTTTTCGATGAAATTTACGTCACATGTATTTCAAGTCAAGCTCATTCTAGTCATTTTCTGAAAATTCATCTCTACTTTAAAACGTGCGCGTACGCGCGCGTTGAAATATTTGTATGCTCAAATCGAGCTCAAAATTTTTTTGCACACGTTTCAGACCAATTGGAGCATTTTTTGAAAAATTGAAAAAATTGGACGGACGCGTACGCGCGCGCGCATATACGCACGCACAGCTCATATGCCATTTAAATTTCCAGTTTTTTCACTTTGATCGGATGTCTGTAATGTCAAGAAATATTTATACCAAGTTTCAAGTCAATCCGACTCAATATGACGTCATACGGGCCCGTAAAAGTTGAAATTCCGCGCGCGCGTCAATGGCGATATACAGTGCAACTATGCCAAAAAACCGCCAATTTTAAATCCGATTTTACTCGTCAGGATGGACGGTGACCCCCATTTTCTTTACATATTTTGAAAGCTGATGAGTTGTACATGTCATTTCATGGGGTGGCAATGCTGACAAAATGATTAAAAGATATCAAATTTCTTAATAAAGTAAAAAAAGTAAATTTTCAAAATGACGTCATCAAATTTCAAGTTTATTCGAGCGTATCTCACTAGTCCTTTGTCAATTTTCACCCAGATTTCAGTATGTTGTAGCTTATTTAATGTTCTTTCAAACATAAAATTAAAAAATTTTGATTAGATAACGGTATCACCTCGTATAAATGGATTGAAAGTAATCTTGTCAAATTTGACCAGTTTACGTGTTATCTCTATGGGAGTGCAGTTTTTCTGGAAATGAAAATTGACATGATTATCTTTATCGAGCACTAGCTCACTTACCCTTCGGTAAATTTCTCCCAGATTTTACTTTATTGTAGCTGAGACTTTACGCTACTGTAAGTGTGCCCTTCGTTTTTTCATACGATGTCGGGATCATGTCAAAAATTTTGGTTGAAATTCAAGCTTATCTTCGATGTATTAAGATATTTCTTTCTTTCTGCAACTTTCTTTGCAATAACTCAAGAAAAACGGCCTCTATCACTTTCATATTTTGCACATGTTTAGTTCATGTCACGTAAATTATTTCATAAAATAACAACTACTTGATCAGACGCCATCTTGGGTATGTAAATTAGGGTCAAAGGTCATAAGTGTTTCATCCTGTATCTTAGTGAATACATGTCCTACTCTTCCCATATTTTGCACACGAAAAGACCATGTTACAAGGATCATTTCACAAAATAACTACTTTTTACTCAGATGCCATCTTGTCTGTGCAAATTGAGGTCAAAGGTCATATGTACTTCTTTTTGTATCTCCGTTATGACGTGTTATCTCTATGGGAGGGAATTTTTTTTAAATGTGAAAATTGACATGATTGTCTTTATCGAGCACTAGCTCACTTACCCTTCGGTGAATTTCTCCCAGATTTTAATATGTTGTAGCTGAGACTTTGCGCTATCGTTTAATTGCCCTTTGTTTTTTCATACGAAGTCGGGATCACGATAAAAGACTTGGTTGAAATCAAAGCTTATCTTCTATGTATTGAGATATTTCTTTCTTTCTGCAACTTTCTTTGCAATAACTCAAGAAAAACACGCCCTATCACCCCCATATTTTGCACATGTTTAGTTCATGCCACGTACATTATTGCATAAAATAACAACTACTAGATCGGACAACATCTTGGGTATGTAAATTAGGGTCAAAGGTCATTAATGTTTCATCTTCTATCTTGGTGAATACCTGTCCTATCTTTCCCACATTTTGCACACGTATAGACGATGTCGCGAGAATCATTTCACAAAATAACCACTATTTCATCAGATGCAATCTTGGGAGTGCAAAGGTGGGTCAAAGGTCATATGTTCTTGTTGCTGTCTCTTCGTTATAATGTATACAAAATTTGGTACCAAACATGGCAGATATGACTCCCTTTGCTAAATGACAATGCAAACATAACACGGCCAATGTCTCTAAACACAGATGAAACTTGTATGGTCATGCCTATTGCGATCAGGACTCGAATCATTGATAAAAAAAAATCGGATCACCTTAATTTGTCAGTGATGACAAATTACAATCTCTAGTGTTAAACTTCCCGTTGTCACAAAAAAGTTCTTTCTCCTCAAAAGTTGTGTAGAGGTTAGCTCAGAAAGTCCTCATCCTATCAATGTCAAAATTATACCATATACAAGTGTATGTATCATGTCCCAAAGACGACAGATCTAATAAAATCATAGTGATCAGTCGAAAGTGACGTCACTATGACGTCATTATATGAAAACACATTCTCATTCATATCTCATTAATGGAATGGAATTTTTCTATGAAATTTACCTCACATATAGTTCGAATCAAGTTGATTCTACTCATGTTCTCAAAATTCATCTGTACTCTTCGAACGTGCGCGTACGCGCGCGTTCAAATATTTGTATGCTCCAATCGAGCTCAAAATTTTTTTGCACACGTTTTAGACCATTTGGAGCATTTTTTGAAAAATTGAAAAAATCTGACGGACGCGTACGCGTGCGCGCATATACGCACGCACAGCTAATATGCAATAGAAATTTCCCGTTTTTTCACTCAGATCGGATATCTGAAATGTCAAGGAATATTTCTACCAAGTTTCAAATCAATCCAACTCAATATGACGTCATGCGGGCCCGTCAAAGTTGAAATTCCGCGCGCGCGTCAATGGGGATACACAGTGCAACTATGCCAAAAAACCGCCAATTTTAAATCGGATTGTACTCGTCAGAATGGACGGTGACCCGCCATTTTCTTTACATATTCTGAAAGGTGATGAGTTGTACATGTCATTTCATGGGCTGGCTATGCTGATAAAATGATTAAAAGATTTCAAATTTCTTAATAAAGTAAAAAAAGTAAATTTTCAAAATGACGTCATCAAATTTCAAGTTTACTCGAGCGTATCTCACTAATCCTTTGCCAATTTTCACCCAAATTTCAATATGTTGTAGCTTATGAAATACTCTTTCATAAATGTAATAAAACAATTTTGATTTGATGACGACATTACCTCGAAAAAATGGATTGAAGGTAACCTTGTCAAATTTGACCAGTTTACGTGTAATCTCTATGGGAGTGCAATTTTTATGGAAATGAAAATTGACATGACTATCTTTATCGAGCACTAGCTCACCTATGCTTCGGTGAATTTCTCTAAGATTTTAATATGTTGTAGCTGAGATGTAGGGCTATCGTAAGTGTGCCCTTCGTTTCTTCATACGTTGTCGGGATCACGTGAAAAAAACTTGGTTGAAATTGAAGTTTATCTTCGATGTATTGAAATATTTCTTTCTTTTTGCAACTTTCTTTGCAATAACTCAAGAAAAACAGCCCCTATCACCTTCATATTTTGCACATGTTTAGTTCATGTCACGAAAATTATTTCATAAAATAACAACTACTTCATCAGACGCCATCTTGGGTATGTAAATTAGGGTCAAAGGTCATAGATGTTTCATCCTGTATCTTGGTGAATACATGTCCTATCTTTCCCATATTTTGCACACGTAGAGACCATGTTACAGGGATCATTTCACAAAATAACCACTTTTTGCTCAGATGCCATCTTGTCTGTGCAAAGTGGGGTCAAAGGTCACATGTACTTCTTTTTCTATCTTCGCTATGACGTGTTATCTCTATGGGAGGGAATTTTTTTAGATGTGAAAATTGACAGGACTCTCTTTATCGAGCACTATCTTACTTATGCTTCGGTGAATTTCTCTCAGATTTTAATATGTTGTAGCTGAGACTTTGCAGTATCAGGACTCGAATCATTGATTAAAAAAAAAGATCGGATCACCTTAATTTGTCAGTGATGACAAATTACAATCTCTAGTTTGATTTGTCTTCATCTCCCCATTCTTTCTGCCCCTTCTCTCTCTCCCTCTCCCCTCCCTCTCTCCCACTCTCCTTCTGTTTTCTTCCTCTTTCTTTTGCTTTTTATTTCGTGAAGTTTAACACACGAGAAGGCAATAAATCAGTTGTATATTTTTTTCTCACTCTGACCTACTGACACGCCACTGTGAAGTCAGTGGGTTTTCTTCTCTTTTACTTAAACATCTCACAAAAAAGGGACACCCTTTTCAATATTTCATGCATTTATCACTGATAGTTTATTTATCTGTTTTTCATTCTCGGGCTGAAAGAAAGAAAAAAAAAAAACCTGACCTACAAAGTGATGAGTTATTAGAAGGTTTTCAAACTACACAAACCAAAGGGAAGCCATGTGACTGCAGAGACCCAGAGGTGAGTTATGAACCCAAGAGCTGAGAACAAACAGGTTTTACATGACCAAGGGGAATTGATAGTGCCCTTAGGAGGCCTAGAGAACTTCATAGCTTTATATCAGATTCTTTGAAGAAAAAAAAAAACTGTGGTGAACATCCTGTAAATAACAACAACAAGAAAGACATGGAGCAACATCTTGATAATATAATGGTTGCAATGATTTTCAGGTTCATGAGTTGATATGGAAGATGTATACACAAAAGAGTGACAAGTTTAAAGAATGAAAGAGAGAGGCATTGTAGTTGAAAAGAAGCAAAAAATATACAAGTACAGGTAGAGGTGAAAGAGTTATATATATGTAATCATATTTGTATATGTACATTAGAATAAGATCTGACTTCATAAAGCATGCATTAATCATTGCATGTTGCAGGCTATTGTAAGAGCAAAAACAAGTTCATATATTTGTACAGTATCAATTCAATTGTTTCCAGAATACACAAATATTTGTAGATGTGTCTCTAAGCTTTGCTCTCTGTCACATCCCGAAGTCAGTCTGTCAGGATTTCCACCTCAATCTTCCCACAGGGACTTCCTGCAGGCAATTGCAAATGGAAGGTCAGAGCAGGATGTGTTTTCCACTAAGCTGTCTTTATTTCTTGAGAGGGTGCTAGCAGCTTCCTGTGAATCTCCATCCCATCAGTCAAGCCCTTCAGCCACTGAGCTGTTTGTCTTCTGTTAGTAGCCTAGTCTTTTGTGATTAGCTCATCCCTTTGGCATTCTGGTCTTTTCTTACATGCAGGGTGTACTAGCTCTCCAACCTCACAGATTACTCAGCTAATAGGATATCCCTTTATAACCTCACAGATTTGACCACGGTGAAGAAGAAAAATGGTCTGCAGTTTGTAAGTTTCACCTTGGATTGTAAACTTTTACTTGAGAGACTTCAGGAATTTTACCAATAAAATGACTCACATGAGTCAGTAAAAAACAAGCAAAAAAATAAGAGAGAAGAGAATAGGGCTTAAAAAACATAGCAAATAAAATCTGAAAGAACATATAAGTACAAACATAAAACCTGAATGAACATAAAGTGTAATAGTGTACTGAGTCCACCCCCCCCCCCCCAAGAAAAAAAAGAATGCCATATTACAGTGAAAGGTAGTGAACAACTGTGGTTTAAACCGGCCATCCCTGAAATAAATAACACACAACCACATTATGTTATCAGTATATCTTGTGAAGTTTGCTGTTGTGTAGGCTGTAATAGGGTATGAAGAAAATTTATGTATGTATGCAATTGTGAAATGTTGCTAACATTTGCAAGCAATTCTCAACAGTTGATATAGAATATGCAAATGAGTGAGCTGATGATGTCACCACCTCACAATTTTCCATTAACTGTGTAAAAAAAAAGGAACTGATAAAAAAGTAATTTTGGTAAAGTGTAAAACATAATAAAATTCCTGGCTGAACAACTTCAAAATAATTATTAGTTAGATATGTTTGGATTTGAGACTGTGGCATAAATGCATTTTAACAATAAAGAATGGGCATTTCAACATTTGTGTGCAAACTAAATATCACATTGTAAAGGGATGACATCACCAACTCACTCACTTACATATTCAAAAACAACTGTTTGAGTACTGTTTTGTGAAAACTGCTCAACTTTACAATTTCATAACTTCCTTAATATGATCTATTTTATTGCTGTGCTCATAAAAGTTTACTCTTTCAGTAGCAAATTAACTTTGATCCCATAACTGCATGGCCCAAAATTCCCCTTTAACCTGTATTCTGAACATTTTTCCTTCCTCACTTTATTCTGAAGATCTACCTTATGATGTACAGTCTGCAAACCATGGTGTGCAATAACTTTAATGATTTTTTTCAGAGGATGAATGATATATGTGTGTGACAGACTTGAGAAAGTGAAAAAATTCAAGTAAGTGAACAAAAAATAAGTAAGTGAACATATCCATTTGTACCAACAGTTGTAGTAAATTGTAAGTGATGTGTATCATTTCAATAAGGACTACAGTCATGCTCTTTATTAAATCATAGAGACAGTAATGGCAAACAGCATACCAGCATGTTTGGTCTGACATGTTACATGTACATCATATGAGCTTACAGATATGCTAGAGATCATGAGACTTTTTTACAGGCACATATATCTACGTGTGCATCATTTACTGTCATTCTGTAGTGATATTCTATTGATATATACTCTAGACAAGGAATGGAAACTAAAATGGCACACCCCGTTATAGACTGCAAATCAATCCAATCTCAGGTGGCTTATAAATCAGTTCTAAATTTAGCTAAAATTCTCGTTAACAGGTTTCTATTTAATTTCCCTGAAGATACTGGGATAATTAATTGATGTCAAACTAAAAATGAGTGATGCGTAATGACTGGGAGGGAACAAGGAACCAGATAGTTTACTGCTTCTGTAAGTTTAAACAAGTACGGTATGAATTAATTGCTAGAATGAGGTGGGCAGTCACTTGTAGATGAACAGGAAGAATGCTGCTGCAGTCATATGATTGATTGGTCAGTACTAATTAATCCTGCAACTATTTCTATCTTTTTAGTAAATGTATATATATATATATATATATATATATATATATCTTTATTTATTTATTTATGTATGACACTTTGACACTTGTTTACTTCAGAAATATCTTAAACTCTTCCGAACTCAATACTTTTCTGTAAATTTCACAAGCTCATTTTGTAGTACCACAGGTAATTTCGGCTCTTAAAAAAGTAATCAATGGTTGAAGCCTCTGATGTGACATTATGGTGTATTTTAGGTACACAGTGACATACTTTATTATACTATCAGTACCAATATTGGATATGTCATCTGATTACATGATTTCAAGATATTAGTGAAACTCTCATCATTTGTCAACCTTTCAGTATGCATTTAAATGTTCTGATATATTTTGTTTCTATGTAGAGCATCTTAAAGGACAAGTTCACCTTCATAGACATATTGGTTTTGTGAATGCAGCAATGTTAGTA
The DNA here is from genome assembly GCF_040938485.1 of Diadema antillarum. Classification (NCBI taxonomy): domain Eukaryota; kingdom Metazoa; phylum Echinodermata; class Echinoidea; order Diadematoida; family Diadematidae; genus Diadema; species Diadema antillarum. Next base: position 155,078 of record NW_027271559.1, read on the forward strand.
GAAGGGATCAGTGAAAATTTGAGGAAAATCGGACAATCCGTTCAAAAGTTATTAATTTTTGAAGTTTCTGCTCAGTCAAGACTGAATGAGAAGACTACTATAGCTTGTAATGTCACATGTGTACAACGACATAAAGAAAGAGAAAAAAATCAACATATTTTCACTTTTCTCGCATAACAACAGAACACTCGACTTCTCTCTTTCAGAAGGCATGGGGAATAATGTTACCCTTAACATACTTCAGTAACAAGTCAAAGAAATGTGAACTTTACTTAAAAAGTAAAGTTTTGTGAAATTCTCTTTTTATTTTGCTCATATCGTTGTACGTATGTGACATCATACACTGTGGTAGTCTTCTCATCCAGCAGTGACTGCGCAGATACTTTAAAAATGCATAACTTTTAAACGGACTGTCCGATTTCCCCCAAACTTGCACTGATGTTTTTTCTACTAGTATTTTTGTTTCACTCAATCTACATGTCTATGAAGGTGGACTTGCCCTTTAAATTTCACTATGCCGCTGATGTTGATGATAATGAGAGTGATAGTAATAATAGTAATAATAATACCGATGGTGATTAATCAAAATGATGTCAATAATAATGATAATCAAATAGCCTCCATTTTTCATGTTCTCTTTTGCTTGAAATTTCAATGCTCTAAAAGAAAAAATATGTTTATGAGTGTCTTCACCCTGCGGGACCTCCCTCTTACTTTGAACTCTCCAAGTTTACTAAAAAAAAGAAAAACAAAAAAAGGAAGAACAAGTGTCTGAAGAGTGGTCATTACTAGTAGTCACATTAATGATATCTAAGAAAGTTATTGCAATCTAATTACTCTGTAGCTTTTAATTTTTAATCACTTCTGCAGTATTTTTGCAGCCCTGTGGATAACATAAACATGTAGCACATGTTGACACCTGATATCGAGCCTTGAGTCATGTTGTCTTGATTAGGATTCTCCATCCATGGTGCAGAAGAAGTATAATGTGCTATAGCAATTCTGCTAACAGATGTTGTTCGAATATTTAATGTCCTTACTTCTTTCCATAGAGGGTAAGGCACATTTTTTTAGTGAGCTGTGAATACAGTATTTCTTACATTTTTTCAGAGACATTCAGACTCTGTTGTAGATGGTCAATGACCTCCCCCAGTGGTGGACAGACTATTGTCCTACATCGAGGCTCTGATGGTCACCGCTAGATCACCAATTCATTCCCATCTTGTCAGGCAAGGTGACAAAGGATTAGCCTTTCACTACAAGCTTCTCTTTTGTCATTTAGAATTCAAATCTTGCTGGACAGCTATGAATGCATGTACAAATAACATCCATTCTTGTGGTAACTATATTCTCAGATTATTGCATACAAGCAGCAAGGATTTAAGAATTAGTCATGTAAGATACATGGGTATAATAAAAAAGCATGTCTGATCCTCTGTATTAAGACAGACCAAACTTTGCATTCACCAACAAGAGTTAGATTATGAAGTACCCCTTTCCTGTGCATTGTTCTGTGTCTCTGCACATTTGAAAACAAGTTGGAGATTAGTGTTTAATGAAGAAGAAAGGATTACCTGAATCACAGGATGTCTCTCAGCTGGGGATGACATCATCTTGTTTTTCCTCTTTCGTTAGTGAGGAGTGTTTTGATAAAAGTGAAAGTGCTTCGAAGTTGTTTTTTTTTTCTTTTGTATGTGTGTTTTTTAAGGAGAATTCAACAAGCCGACCATAGATAACTCAAATTGATTCTTTATTAATATTGGAAACTACAACCCAATATGTGTCTTTCTCTCATAAAAGTGTAGTGTCATCAGCATCTGACTAATACATCTGCCCCTGTTCAGACTAACTGGCTTTTGGTATCAGATTCTAATAAAACATGCTTGCAAGGCTCTATAAACTCTTATCATGTGTTTCTCACTCGTGCAACACACATGACACCGCAAAAGAACTGAAAATAATATAAAATATATGAATACATAAAACCCATAGAAATTATCATCTGGTTATTTCTATAGTGTATATTCCAACACTCAACTACTCTACTAAGTAGTTTTCATCCCTATTTTCTCAATGTTTTCCTTATTCTTAGATATGTCTGTTATATTTGAATGCAATTGTATTCCCGTGCCTCTCAAAACAAACAAACAGACAGATTAACACTATCCATCCTGGGACTACAGTGAAATTTACCCTTTTAGCATCAATTTTCAACATCCACGTTTTATTTCTTGTTGTTAGTGTTGTTTGTTTCGTTTTGCCATATATGTAACTTGATAAAAAAGGATTAATTCAAGGAAGTGCATCTTTCTCTTTTATGAATGTCATTTAAGGCTGCATATTTCATGACTTAGCAGGAGACTTAACTTAAAGATGTGGCTGTAGTACAAAGATTAAAGGCAAATAATTTGTAGACACAAAGGTATATGATATATCGTATGTTGTGTAGTATGAATGGTTGTTGGGCATACTTACAAGGATGAATACAGCTTGTTGAGGGAGACTTGAGAGCCCAGAGAACAATGTGTGGTCATGTGATGTATAGCTGTGTGGTCATGTGATGTATAGCCAGTGTGCATACATCCATCACAGTATGCACCTTGTCACTCTATCACACCTCTTCAGTCATGATGGATTTACAATCCTTTCTCCTGGGTTTATACGTTCTTTGATACATTATTAGGAATAGCCACAAAGGGAGGAAAGGAGTGAGGCTTTGATTAATCACATTACTCTTACTCCTTCCTGTCATTTGCATAACTGTGACTATCAGTATTTACAGTTTGCTTAGATTGACAAGTAGACACACTTGACACAGAGTAAGGAATGGATTTATATCCTAACTTCTCATTATGCGAATCCTCATCTTGTCTTCTCTGAGTTTATTCTCTTGACATTTTTTTTGTCTTCTTGCTATTCTCTTCCTCTGTCTCTTTCCTCTCTTTTTTGTTCATTGTAGTTTCTTTATTCTATTATTTTTGTCTTATCATAGTTCGTGGTCAATATTTTTCTTTTACAGTTGTAAGCAATACCATTGTTTTTGTTTAAAAAAATTGATAAAAATCTCCCATTTCAATCAAATTAGACTAATTTCATTTGCCCATTTTGTAAATAGTGAACCTATTGAAAACAGGTTGTGGGTATTTTTACTCTTGAGTATTCTTGATCATTTGATTGGTTACCTCGCTTGCTTGAATGTCTCATGTCATTTATTGTTGATATTATAATTATACCTAGTAATGACTATATCCCTGCCATATGTGAGATGAAGAAAATAAGGACAATACCAAGGAATAACGTGATCATTCTTGAGACAGCAGGAGATAGAATCCATAGTAGTCAATATAGGGCCATTCACATGAACAGTGAAAAAAAATAAAGTTAAAACTTGGCAGGCAACTGTCTTAAAAGACATTCAAAACAAAGACAGGAAAATCACACATCACTGTGCCATTGTGTTATCATGATTCGAAGTATGAATGCAATCCACAGAAATGTATGTTATTTTTGTTACATGACTGCCCCTAGGCCACTCTCAATAGGTAAAACTTACCAGCTAGACTTCTTATTCTTATGTTATAGCTATAATAGGCACAAAGTGCAAAGCCAAAAAGCCAAAAACAAACATTTTATCAAAACACCTCCATTTTATGATGCAGTGTGCATGGAAATGTCAAACATTACAAATCTTGAGGTCATATTTCCCCCATCCCTGATCAGCATGAAAGCCAATGGAGGCACTGTAAAGATTGTTAGCTTTTCCACCCATTTGGAATGCTTGGAAAAGAAATCTTTCTGCAACACAGCTGGTGTTGAAACAGATCAATTATTTCTTACTTGTTATGTACCAAAGTGATTGTGATAACTTCCTGATTTGTAGGAATTCTTTTCAGTGGTAAGTCTGATTGTTATGAGTGGCAGCTAACATAGCAAAGCACAGAGAGTACAGAAGGGTGGAAGTGAGAGATGCCTTGTATCTATTCATTCAAAACCAAGCACTGCAACAAGGAAGAAGCAAGGACGCATAGAAATAGGAAAATAGCTCATGGCGCCAAAAAAAAGTTTTGTTTGTAGTTTTTTGTCACAGAGTATAGTAATAACCTTATGAATACAAGTGTGTTCTTTTAGTTGTTGATTTAGACTGATAAAAAAATCACAAACCTACAGTTTGCTGTCTTCAAATGAATGAAAAAGATCCACAAATATCAAGAGGTTCAAAGGTCACATCTTTCCAGTGACCCCCATAATCAAGTCATAATTATGCTCATCTACATCAACCCTTTGAGGAGGAGTTGATTTTGCTGTAACACACGTTTCCCATAGACACCTGACCAAGTATACTCAGAACTAGTCTTCAACAGGTTAAACCTTTCCCGACTGAACAAAGTTTTTGAGCTATAGCTTATCTAGTTGAGTTCAACAATCACCCTAGTGTACAGTACAAATCTATTTTGGTTACTTACATTTGTAGAGTTTACCCATGTGAATAGGCAACAGATGATATATGAAACAGATTTTCTTTTTCAGTGTGATGTTGCGATACCTCTTAGTAGATATTGGCTCTTTATACAATACCGACTATAATATGTTTGATATTGTCATACTTATTTTTGTTAAATCAAGTCAAGAAATAAAACTTATGGAAACTGAAACTGAAAGACTGTAAAATCAGCCTTTATGCATTCATCTCTGAATCAACTAAAGTTGTAATAGTAGGCTGTATATGATAATGTATGTACATGTTTCTAACTTTTCACACAAGACTGTTCTCATGATTAATGTGTTCTCATTAATATGGCCTATTTTGAGACTTTCAGTTTTGCAGACATATTTTAATACTGTTCATGTATTCAGTCTCATATCTTCAGCTGTCCATTCATGTAGCCTACATGATAAACAACTGAAACATTGCACTTTTATGTTTTAAACGCTTATCCATTCAACTGTGGCATATGTCATCGAATCCCGATGGAATCCCATTTCCTTTGCTCAATTTTCCACTAATGTTGGGACATTGATACATTCAGTGATGCATACGTAAGAGTACATCACACACTCCAATATCATGCCATATTTTTATTAGATGTTTGTGAGTTTATGTAGCCTTTGTTCCAATCATGTATGCTGCAGTATCAACTTAATTGTTTTTGGAAAGCAGCGTGAATTGTCAGTGCAACCTTTCTTTCAGATGTTCAAATGCTATATCATACTCAGAGTTTCATACATGCAGACTCTTCACATGCTTGTGTTTTCAGCTACTCACACAATGAACAAGCGAATTCATATGTCCTCAACCAGAGATAACAAATAGACACCATATCCAGTGGCTTGCTAGCAATAGGGACAGAAATGAAAATAAATCAAGGACAATCAAAGGCCTGATTCTAGCAGGTAAAAATCTGTTCCACTAATGGGTGTGCTATGATTCACTGCATGTGGGCACACTTCAACCACATCAGCCAATCAGAATAGCTGCTATCTTTGTTAGCAAACTACTGATACGTAAAGAAGCACTATTCTTTGAATTGTTTGTGACTGCAAGAGACTAAACATGCTAGTCTTGTCTACTTACCCAATGATTTGTATGGAGGAGAAATAAAATAATGCTGGTATTAACCCAAATAAACCAAGGACTTCAGTTGTCCAGACACAGACTAGAACTTGTTTGTAATGAAAGCCTGTCTATTTATCGAGATGCTATGTGATTGTCATTGTACATTTCAGAAGAAACTCAAATTACATAAAACAAGCATACCTCCAGTCTTCTCTGTATCACTGAAATCAGAGACAGAGACAACCTTGCTGTGTGAACACCAGGCTAATGCTATGATGTAGCTATTCTATTATGCCTCTAAGATCCATGGAACAAGTTTTGAGTATAAAGCCACTGAAAGAGTGACATCTATCATTATGAGTTTGAAAAGTAGAGAAATGAAAAGAGTTACATGTGTAACACTATTTCAGAATCCTTTTAGAGTTAGCTTGATCCATGAAATGGGACTTCCAAGTGAACGAGTATGGGAGGAGAGACTACTATTGCCACGAGTACTGAGCTAGGTGCACGCACACGGCACGCTGACTGTCGTGTGAGGAGAACAAAAGACTTGTGGGAGTCGCCATGCCCCACACACCCTCACACTGTTCTCTTTATGACTGAAGTTGACTTTGGCACTCCCCAAACAATAAGCTTTTCAAAGCTTTCTTGTTTTTCTGGAATAGATCTGTACTGGACTGATCAGCCTATACCTTGTACTGACATACAAGCTACATGACCTCACTGTCGTTTATTCTATTTCATACCCTTTTTACTTGTCGTAAAAGTGAATCATACCTAACACAATATATCACTTGGCATCACTTACATGCCATTTTGATGAACCTAGTACATGGTTACATATTTAAAATACCATCAGGGAATGGTGAAAACTGGCTGCATTTGACTGTTGACATTTGATATGATAGCAACCTTCCTTATGTAAGATCTTTCATTGTTTGATGCAAATGAGCATCTGAATTGCATTACAAGTTTTATCACCTCCCCTCCCTCACTAATTAGCAATTGGAAGAACCATTTCCTATTTCCTTCTGCTTTTTTGTGACTACTTTGAACATCTTACAGATATCATGCCATAATTAGCTTTCCTGAACTATTGATATACACTAGATTATATATGAGGTGAATGGAGTGAGCATTATTATGTTTCATTCAGTGATTTGTTCAGAATTTTCATTGAGAGAATAATGACCATAGAAGAGTTTGTACTCTTGATGTAATGCTACATATTTTTCTCTGAGATGTCAGTAAAGATGACCACTTCTGTATCATAACATACACCGGAACGGTTTTCAAAACGTCATAAACTCGCGACCTAGTTTCCTACATGTATTTATTGTTCTCTTGTTGTCAGCATAATACTGCTCATAACAGACGTTTCACAATATTTTTTTCCAACTGTCAGTGAGATGATTGTCCATTAGTTCTGTTAAGGCAATATACGTTCAGTTATAATATTCATCTAACTTCAGTTATACACATTTTTATACTCAGTTGATTTCACAGACAAACATGGCCTGTTACTGTTGATAAGTCTAGTCCTTTATATTTCATCATCATTCCTTTTCCTAGATTTCAGCAAACTCATGGAATCAATTGTTTTCACCCCAGTGCATGTCAGTAAAAAGAAATGAAGTGGACCATGTCAGTTCAGATGTTTGTTGCGTTCCACGTGGATGGCGATTCTGATTGTATCCTTCATTTTATGTATACACACCAGGAAGATGACAATATTTTAATATGGTGAACATTGTTTGATGACTGCATACATTCTGTACAGTAATTTGCTAAGTCTATAGAGATATGGGTGGTGCTCATTATTCTGATGGTTTGGTAATCCGATAATCAAATAAGGCTCATTATTCCTCTATGGTTTGTTATTCTCAATCACACAAATTCCCTATACCTCCATGTTTGTTATATAATCTGAGTATTGGTAGTGTTATTCTGAAGGTTCTTACATCAAAAAAGAAAAATAGAATAAGGTTTGTTATTCAACAAGTTTGTTAATCTGAAAGTGAATTAAGGTTTTTCATTCCTAAGGTTTGTTCATCCAAAAGTGAAATAAGATTTGTTTATTGGAAAATGGACAGAAGGTGAGTACAAACAAACCTTTGTTATTACGAACCCTATTTCATTTTTAAATCAACAAATCTTCAGAATCGCACACCTTATCTTAATTGTTATTCATAACCTTCAGAATAGAGAACATTTGGAAAAAGCAAACAATATTTCATTTTTATTTTTTATTTGTGGGATTAATGAACCTTTGGCAAAACAAATCTTTGGAATAACAAACTGTAACCAGAGATACACATTGGACAGATTGATACATTCACACTTCCAATTATTCTTCTTCTCTTCAGTACTTTTTTCTTGCCTTAATTGTCTTGTTTTTGAAACTATGTGCCAGACTGTGGGATATAAGGTCATATACTGTAATTACTGTTAGATAACAGTTCATCTTTTAAAACATACCATACATATTAGATACATAATTGATAGACACAATTCATTGATACATAATTTCTATGTGTATGCCCCTTTATGAAAGAGCACTAAGTTTATTGGCAGAAGAGAATAAAAGATGAAGCTCCACAAATTTGTTATTGAAACCAAACTATTCATTACAGATAACTCATGATCTAAAAAATAAGAAGTCATTTTCTAAACAGGATTCTACCTTGCTTTCAGAGGCATGATAAATGTGTCATTCACCATTAAACTCGTTTATGAACACATCTTTTTATCATCTGGAAAGCCTCACATCATATGCCTCATTATTGTCAGCTTTTCCACATCAACTAGCCCTGATGAAAAGGGGATGAAAAGGGGATGAAAAGGGGAAACATCCATATGGCAAGAAAATGAAGCTGTCAATCAAAATTGATAGATTACCAAAAGGTATTCTATCTAGTACATCAGTCTTCAGTCATTTCTCACCTGTACAATCTCTCTCAGTAAGCATCTGATACAAAGACAACAACATTCGGATAAAGAAGGAGGAGAAGGGAATACCCCCTCCCCCAATTTCTAAAGGGGTGACTTAACAACAAAAATGCAATCAATACAAGGATGTGAATAATGTTAGCATTATATTCAGAGTTACATCACAGACTCTATAAACTTATATGGAATTCTCTTGTACCCTTGATTGGAAATTGCACTCACTAAACAATCTTGAACAAAACAGTATCTGAACATCTCTCATGAAACATTAGGCAGTTCATTAAAAACTATTTTGCCGAGTATCAGTAGTTAGAATTCATTTATGATGCCCATCAGACAGTGTTGCTTAGAAGCAGCCCATATACTACACACTGCATCCTTCTTGTCTCATATCAGACACCATGAAATAAATAATGATAGTCACATTTCATACTGTGCCTTATTTTGTGGGATATCAAGGGAGATATTAAGGACTAGCATACAGTATGAAATGATGCACTATTCTATCCACTCAAAAAGTCACATAAACAAGAACTCCTCTTGCATTGTAATTATCTTCAGTGTAAGCCTAGTTTAAAAATAACACATTCATTACTCCAAGGTAGAGAGTGCAAGACTGGTGGTGAATTATTTTTTCCACAGGCCGGGGGCATACAGCACACAAGACTGCTAGAAAGCATTTTCCTTCCTCTCTAACCATTGACAACTCCATGTAATTTCCCATCATGGAGATGAAGGCTGATGTTCACTGGTAGGTGAGATTATTTTTAGCAGCTCGCACTGAATTTCTGCCAAGTTATGCGATTTCTGCCAAGTTATGCGATATTGGTCACTCCATGAGAACACTGGCAACAGTTCTGTACAAGCATGGAGAAAGAACTGTTTGGGTTTTTTTTTTTTAATGTTTAGAATGATTTGAAACCTATATATGATATGGCTCTTTTTTTTTTTTTTAGTCAAGCAAACATGATATCGTGCATGGGGCATGATGGAAAAGGAATGCTATGTCCAAAGTATAATCCTATATACATAACTTTTCTAGTATGGATCAATAAATCTTTAAAAACACTTTTTATTTCCTAATCTTGAATGAAACGTGTGATTGCTGTAACCTATGATATAAAAAAGATGAAAGAGACCTCCATCCCAAGTAATCACATGATGTTGATGGAGACCTCATTAGCACAATGAGATACTGTATTAGCATTTAGAAACAGCTTAGGAGAGAGAGAGAGAGAGAGAGAGAGAGAGAGAGAGAGAGAGAGGGAGAATATGAGAGCTGTGTATATGTCAGTATGTGTGTGTGTAACATCTACCTAGTTTGTGTGTCTGCACATGTGCAATGTCTGTACCAGTGTCTACTTTGTACAGTGGACTCCTGTTATAACGAAGTGCTCGGGATGGTCGCTTTCTTTCCTTATATCGAAATTCTGTCATAACCGAACAAATAAACAATAAAGAACATAGAGCTAATAATGTTGGAGCCTAAATTTTTACTTCATTGTAACCGTAATTTTGTTAAAACCGTGCTAACAGGAGTGCACTGTACATGCATACAAAAGTGCAAGTTACCTTTTGTGCTTGTGTGTGTGTGTGTGTGTGTGTGCTTGTGTGTGTTTATAATGTAAGACTCAATGAGTGTTTATGATGACTGTGTATTATACATTCTTGTTACTATGCTTGATTGATAGATTGATTTATGTTGCTGTTCATGCAGAGTGACTGAATAAAACACACACACACACACACACACACACACACACACAAACACACACAAATCCCCTAAAACAGAATTTAAATGACGTCATGCAATATGGGAAGACAATGAAGGAAAATATTTTGTTTAGGACAAGAGACAAAAACCATAGAGATAATGTGATACTAAGAAGGAGCTAATGATAGAAAAACATCAGTCACAGTGTTTTGTTTATCTGTGTATTGTGTAAACACTATCAAGGACTTGTAGTGCAATATTTTTTGGTGCCATAGATTGTTATTTGACATGATTTATTTGTCTTCTCTTATAACACTGTAAAACATATGTTAGCTGTGTGTTATTGACAGTTTCTTGCAGTGTGCGGGTGAAACAGGAAACACAGAATCTGATCTTGATCTGATTGATGGTAGACCAAATTATTTGACTGTAGGCTTACTTGATGTCAGATGACTGTCTCATAATCCTTATGATAATCCTGGAGAAAAAGATGCATGTTTAAAGTTTTAACTCTGTATATGCCTGGATGAAAACTAGGATTCACTTATAATGAGATCATAAAGGATCAGATTGAATTTGCAGAATTTCTTTCTTCATTTGTAATCAAACTTGATGTTGGGAGCAAAAGGCATTGCATGATAATCTGCACATAGTTCAGCTAATTTCCAAGGTGCTGTTTCATTACTAATAGCTTTGTTTATGCTTTGCTCATACAACACTTTTTCTGTTATTATCATCATGCATAGTAATGTGCAATCAGATGTTTTGTGACCATATCACAATACATGTATCATAAAAAGAGATTGAATTTATGTTATAAACTCCTCAATTAAGAAATGACAGTGAATTTGTTGTAGCTATAAGAAGCATTCAATGTATTCATATAGCCACAACACTGGACTTATGTGCCCACACTGTTTAGATTTATGATATGATACACTCAGCAAAACAAAAAACAAAAAAAAAAACACCAGAGAGTGAACACTTTTTCCAGTTCATATTTTTCATAGAAGATTTTCATGAAAATAATTGTGCAATATACCAATTTAAAGGTTATTTAATTGGCCATCAACCTGACAGGTTTATACGAAGGGGAACTTTACGCATGAGTGAACACATTCATTTTTGTCCTCCAAGGTACAAAAGTAAAAATTGCAGAAATTGACATAATGAAATTAATATGTAAATGCCCTTCAAGATAACAATGATGACAAAAGACCAATTTAACGCAATGAGAGACATGAATGAAACAGCAGAAATATGTTTTCATTCCCTTGTTTCTCTTTATATTCTCAAATAAAACATAGTGGGGAAACTGAAGGGGGAACATGAGAATTTTTTGTCAACTCAGCGTTTAAAGGACATAGGGAGTAAGCCACAAAGGTGATAAAATGGACAGAGTTTCTTTATTTCCTTTTTTAATTAAGGAGTTTAAGAATTCATGGGACAGGTTCGAAAACCAAAAGTTATGTCAAATTTACTTAATTTGGAATAACATTTCAAATTTCTGGCATCTTTGTTACCATGATTGCTTCTTCTCTCTTTGTTGACCTACAAGGTTGATAGCCAAATAAATTACCTTTAACATGGTATATAAAATATTAACATCAGCCAAATAATCTATGAGAAAGATAAAGTTGAAAAAGTGTTTACTTTCTGTTTTTGCTGAGTGTAGATTTATACCCAACATGAATATATGACTGTCTGAGTCCTTTCCACCCATATTATTGTTTTATTTTTTCAAATGTTGTGTTCTATAGCTGCTTTCACTCTGAATCCACATTGATTTTGGGGTTTGGCTTCCTTTAACAGACCAGGCAAAATAACACAGAATGAGGAGTGCATCTTTTGTCTTCTGCCTGGAAATATACGAGACAAACGCACGCAAATCCCAGCTGTGACCACTAGTGTTCCTGTGCATTAAACATGCTGTATTTTTGGTTAATAAAGATACATTACACTGATGATATTTGTCATTTTTTATCATGGAAAGAGACCTTTCCTACACACTTCACTCACATCTATTACTCTGACCAAGATATCAATGGTGTTGTAAGCATCAGCCCCTCTTGTTTCTACCTGTACCAGTATCGTATTCTCATGTTTCATCATTATTTCATTTTATCAAAGGCTGATTTGAATGACACCAAAACATGTTAATGCAGTAACAAGTTGTTGTGACAGTAGGTGTGTTTTAATGATTTATAAGGATATATCTTTCCTGGAATAACCCCATATCCACTGAAAAAAAAAGTGAGGTCTGACTGTTCAAATAGTAGAGGACAGTGTAGATAGCACTCATGCTCAAGGTAAAGTGCATTGTTATAAAATCATTGAATAGCCACTCTTCTCACCGAGTAGTAAGTGAGTTTGTTGCATGCAAACCCTAAAGTATGAGTCACAATAACTCATATTTCAAGGTGGGTGGTTTTCACACAATTGCTGGATATGCAAATATGGCTTCCTACTCATACTAAACTGATTAAATGACCATAGTTCTTTTCAGTTCTCTGCTTGACATATTTTTTTTTTCTTTTTTAGTCCAAGTATAGTCATTATCAACTCTTGGGAAACCCATTTGAGATTGCCTTTGTTCATTCTCTAGCCTAGAGTACAAAGGAGAAGTTCCAATGAGCAATCATGTAGAAATAAAATGTAAAATGAGCAGCAGTGGTATCCAATCGACTTGAAAGATGTGTCAGGAGGGGACAGTTTACATATGAAAGTGAATCACTGGCCAAAATTTGCTGTGAGCTGTTAGCATGCTTGAATGCCTTTTTCTTGTTTCTGCTGTCCATCATTTTTATTCTTAACCCGTTAAGGACGGACTGAATTTGCTACAACACAGATTTCCCATAGACACTTGTCCGAGTATACTCGGGACTCATCCTCAACGGGTTAAACTTCTTTTCATATACAAATTGCAGTTAGCCTTTATTTAGCACAGACTCCATCCACAAGAGATTCACATTCTCGTATCCAAAAGAAATACAATAGGATTATCTCAGTATTAAGTGTTTTGATGAACCATTTCCACTTCTCATTCAATCTCAGGATTGACCTTTGTACTTTTCCTCACAGAAGACAATACTTTCTTATTCATTTATAGTTTTTACTATTTAATACCACTGGACATCTCTAGTAGAAATATTACACTTTTAAAAAGAAAAGGGTAAATCAGTGTTTTAAAAGGGGGTGAGGAGTGACAGGGTTTTACAAAATGTTGTATTCACCCCTTTTCTTGCTGTATCTAGCATATCTAACTGTTGGATTCAGCTGGATAAAAGGGTGAATACAACATTTTAAAAATGCTGTCACTCCTCGCCCCTTTTAAATGTTGATTTACCCTTTTCTTTTTAAGAGTGTATAGTGGGCAGAAAATTACATTTTGGATACATATCAGTTACGATTGTGACCTTGATCTTTGAACTTTCCTTGTTATTCTAGGCAGCATATCAATTTTTCATGTTTTTATTCCTTTGACCAGATGATATCAATACTGGACATTTCCAGCTGAAGGTATCACACACACACACACACACACACATACACACATACACACATAATCAGGTAAAATTATAATATTGTTGACCTTTTACCAACCACTGTCATGTTCATGCAGTTTATTGTCTATTCATTTCTGCCCTGTCCACCAAATTACAATACCACTGATAATCACTTTGTTTAAATATGGGCCAGCATCAAACTACATTTCTACGCTGTGCTGTTGAAATGCTTCCTTTTTTCGAAGTATTCTCATATCCAGTGCCACTTGATCTAAGCATGGATGCTTCACATCCTAATCATACTATTTTGTCTTTTACATGAAATTACTGAGATACTCTATATTTTACATAATCCACAGAGCATCACCATAGTAGCTCATAAAACAGAACATAACAAAAACACAGGCATGAGACCAATGCGGGCAGGTGTGCAACAGGTCAGGTGATAGGCCTTTTGTTTGTTCTTTTTCTCCTCCTGTGGGGGGCCTGTATATTATAAGGCAGGGTAGCATGATATAAAACTTTCAGTAATATTGCTAGATCACAGAACATGTGATAATAATGCAGTCAGCATCTTGATCATGTAACAGTTAATCACAACTGTGAAATCTGGTCTAATGTCCCATACAATTAGACAATAATCATGCCTGACCCTTGGCAAGTTTTTATGTGCATAACAGGGGCCAAAAACATTCTAATCTTCATTTCAGCTGTGATGCTATATTGAGTTATGCTTCATGGTATAAATATCAAGCATATTATCTGAGAAAAGTATACATCCATTTTAATCATAACAAACTATCCAAAGAAATAAAATAATTTCTAAATTCTGTATTGTCTTTTTGTGGTACATGTTCTCTTTGTTTTCGTTCAAAATGACTCATGTTGTGGAAGAATGGAAATGAGGAGAAAATGTCCATATTTTGATACAACCACAACTAATTGTTACAACCATCAAGCAGGCTGGAGTTTATAACATCCACGTGATGACCGATCAAACATGAGACACAAATGATCTCACAACCAGCATCTTACTTTGTCTGTTTATCTCTCCTGACACAGTGCCATTTTCACTGCGTATGGATAGCATTCAAATCAAAACAACTGTAAAAGGAGAAAGACCAATGAAGGATTTGTGAAGGTGAATTGTTATTGTGGCCTACTGTAAGCAGGGGGGAGGGTTTGGCGCTTGGATGACCGTCTTTCAATCATTTCATGAAACTTCAGAGGCAACAACACAGGTTTGTTTATGTGGCTTTCAGAGCCTCTGTTAATGAAGCAATTATTGCCTGTGAAAGAATGCAGTGAATTGAGGTAAGAGGTGAGGAGTTGGTGAAGTTTTTGTTCTGATGGAACACCTGGAGAGGTGTTCAGGCTGACTGGTTAGCCCCATACCTGTGCCTCCTTATTTATCAGACACTGATTTGTTTGAGACTGAGCCAGGGGGAGTCAGGAGGGCTAACATTGCCCAGCATGGCTTCTCATTCTGTCATTGGGATACACCTGGCAGGGGTCAACTTTTCTCTCTTCTCATTTCAACTGTTTGACTCACAGACTGTGGGAAACAGCCAGCAAGTGCAATGGGCTCAGGGTCTGCAAACATATCACTGAATATTAACAAGAACATTAGCTTGGAAAATCAGAATGTACAGCATTAAGAAAAAGGCACCAAAAAGTCTTGCAAAATATAGCAATTATGTTTTAGATCACTATTATCTAGAGCTGAGTTGGACAGTTTTCAACTAGGCATACACTGTGTCAGCATGATCATGGGTATTCTGCCTCACTGACATTGTTTCTCCATTGTCCTTTGTGAAATTATCAGGCCTAAATATTGAAAATTAGGTTTCTTTTTGTTTACCCTCCTTGAGACACTTGATCAAAAATTCATGTAAAGTTACTGATTTTCTTTTTCCGTTTCGATGAAAAATATAACAATGAACAAAATGAATAATCTATCAACTTTTCATCTCCTTTACTTTGTTTGGATTTGTTTTAACAATATGGCTAGTGGTAGTAAACAAGATTATAGAGTATTTATGAGCAAATTCCCAGTACTATGGGAATGACAAGTGATAAGTGTGAAGGAGTAGAAATGAGGATAAAGAGCATTACAGTACCTGAAGGGCACAACTGCAGATACCAAAAGACTTGAACCAGAAACTTATCAATTCAGAGTATTTGGCCTTTTCCACTGAGCAATTCATCATGATCACACATTAATTCAAAAACTTTGTAATAATTGCATTTATCCATTGCAGACATTCGTCATAATATTAGACCATGATTTTAATTCATTCAAAATTAACAAGGTAGTCATTGAAAAAAGGATATTTCTTGATTTGTAAGGCCATATCGCCATGATGAAATGCTATTCTAACCATTGTTTTGCATCAAAATTTTAAGTATCTGACTTGGGAAATAAGAGGTTACTATGAAATGGTAGAAAACAAAATAATCTATGCATTATCAATTAGTTTTATTCATTAGTTTTACTAAGTGAAGAAATTACACCATTATGGCATCATTAAAGTGTCGTTCATTTAAAAACATCAACTTTTGAAAATGAGACTCTTGTGACAACAAAGTTTGGTTATTAGTCAGAGCCATAAAAAGATGCAAAAAGCAGTCAGATAACTAAACACAGTTCAGGTATCAGCCATTCAGAGTTGATTATTCAGAGACTTATGTTTGATGTTTGACTTATGTCTGATGTTTTGACTCCAACTTTCAAGCAACAGGGCCCAGTGTCTAATGAACAGGCAAGCTCAACTATGATCGGAAGACTAAGTACATGTAGAAGCAGGGAGATGAGACCGAGAGGAATGGCAGAAGCAAGGATTGTAAACAAAAATATGTTTGCAGAAATGGATGTAGGCCTCGTGGAACACAAAAATTCTCTATCACTACAAGTCGGCCATGTGGCACGAAACATCAGTCCTGTCTATGAAAATGGCAAAAAAAAAAAAAATGTGATGTCATGTACTACTGAATACATACAATACTTCAGTACACTATCAAAACCTACTACCATATCCGTGTCTGCATCGGAGACTAGTAGGAGTCTCCCCCACCCCCTCATGTGTTTTCCACTCTAGTGACCTCTCCGCCGAGCAGCACAAATAAAACGCACTGTTCACACACGCAGAGCACACACGCTCAGGGTACACACAGTTATCCGTTGCCCCCTGTGGGTGGAGAGTAGAGCAGAGATGCTACATTTTTTCAGGAGGGGATTTCAAACCTGAAACATTCTGTTTCTGAAATGAAGCAATACTCATCTACAGTATAATGAAAAATTTTCAATAAAAAATTTTGCTATTTACAATTACAGACTAACTGCTGGTCCATGAAAACTCCTTACTGAAAGGACGAGTAGATTCAGAGTGTTTCAGCAACTTGATATGTATCACCCCTCTATCAAAATGAACCAGCCCAGAACTTAATGGTTAAGAAACTGCTAGGTAGCAATGGGAAGAGAGGGGAGGGGAACGTAAGGCTTGGAATACAGAAGTGCTGTGGATACTGCTATGCATCGAAGGGCCTGGACAGGGTGAAATATTGTTCCAGATGATACTCAATGATTGCTGCCTGTAATTTCTGGTTTTGCAGATACTTCAGTGGACATCTGCATCATTACACTATGGATATCTATTGATGATTGAAGTCAGCTAACATCTGAAGGTAAGGAAACCAATGGCGGATTTGTTTCACTTTTCTATCATTTGTTGTTGGGCACGATAGTGAGAAGGCGATGAAGCCCTACCAGACTTACGGCTGCCGTGTTGGGTAGTAGCTCCCACCAGACGCTAGTCCCCCTATGTCAACAAACGCGCACCTAGGTGTAAGAGCTCGCATTGGCCCCTCCCAGCTCGTACCAGGTTACTGGGATCCACGTCCCCCTGCCCCAGGCCAGGGTAAGTATGCTTGCTTGGGGCGAGAGATGGGTTTGAAGAGATGGTCTTTATCTGGTTGAAATGGAAAACTGGTCTGGATTGTTTTAGCTCTGTAATGTATGTAGGTCATGAATTGATAAGCAATTAAGATTCAACAAATGACTATGTAATTTAGTATCTGACACTCAAGCAGAGTCCAGTAGGAGTAGCATTATTTGAAAACTGAGATATGTACATGTATATTCTTGCATGGGCTGTGTGCATTGCAGCTGTGTGAAGTAATTAGCATCCATTAGAGAAAGCTGTGTTATCTATCACTCTGTTACATAATGATTTTACTTCTCATTACCACACCACTAACAAGGTGATTACAGTCACATTTTAAGATATGGAGAAAGGGAAGAATAGAGAGAAAGCTGGGACAAGGAAAATTCAGCGAGAAGATTTTTGCTTCTTCTCCATCAAGAGATACTGCAATTTAAATCTTAAAGATGCAAGTGAAATTAGCATTTGTAACCTTTCATATTGATCCCCACTGCTACTGGCTAGCCTATTTACTATGTGTTGATGTGTCTTTGTTTTTTTTTTTCATGTTAGCTTCTTAAATTGGTTAAAATGTAGACAGACGTCTGACAACATGTGGACAGAATGACTGATATCGACACCAGTACATATAAGTGTTCTTCTTTTACTTCTTCCAACTTGGTACACAACGTTACCGTTTCATTGTTACATTTCCATCTCTCTGTTGATCCTCAGACATCATAATCGATCTACAATGTCAATCAACCTCTCCCCTTTTATAGCCCGATCCTGTATGATACTGTCAATGATGATTGTAAATGCCTTGTATTAAATGTTTTTTATTGTATTGCAATCCACTGTCAAAGCTACAAGTGAAGTAGATAGTATGTCCTCTGTCATATGACATATTTTTATAGTTGTCATAAGATCATAATCATGGGATGTTGCCATGGAAATTGTCATATTCCGAGTCATTATTTTGTGGATGGAACACTTGACTAAACTGAGTTATAATACAGTGATAATGATATGATTGATGTGCCGTAGTTTTGGCAGAGTAGTGGTTTTAATGGTGTCACTACTCGTGCTTAACTTTAAACAAGATGAAATGTACGTATTGTTTGGCAGAGCTCTACAAAACAGCCATCTTTCCATTAGCTAAACTAACTTCAATAAAATTCATACATGTATTTGAGTACTAATACCTGGCATTTAACGTGACCAACAGGGAGTGTTGGTTATTCATGCATTGAGGCGTATTTGTTTGTAACATCCTAACCAGAGCAGTTTATGAAATAATCATGAATCTCTGAATCGGAGACAGACACCTTGGCTGGTAGCAAACCATATTCAATACTACACTCATTCCTACTGAGCACTCTTAACGTTCCACATCCATTTCCCGTCAAGCCAAGTGAGGGTAGGTCCAGAGGTAACCCCAGAGGACTACTGATGTCTGAGAGATAGCAATGAGGTGACTTCCCCTTGCCTTGCCTAACCACCTCATCTTTTACTGGCTTCATAGTTTCTTTCTTCACAAGACAACACTCGTCAGTACTGTGTGAGTGTTTCTCCAGTGCCCTGTGTTGATACCTCCTGTGAAGTGTCTCTTCCCCTATGCTGTGGCAGGATGGTTTTTATAGTCTCCCTCTCTCTAGTTGTACAGCTCATCATACTTTCAGTGTAATTCTCAAAATATAATGTGCTTTGATAACTCTGATGTAAAGTATGAAGATGATAGACTGCAATGAATCACTGACATTGAGGGAGGTCTATAGGCTTTGCAGCAAATAGTATCTTATTCTTGACTCTTCACAACAAAACTGGTTCCTCTCAATTTCCTTCTGTGCAGATTTCAGGGCTCTACATAACCTTGTCTGGAATTCAGCAATTATATTTCAGTGTCTGTATTTCTCTTGACCCAAGCCAAACATTTGGTAATGAGGGAACTAAAACATTTGTACCTGAATCAGTATTGGTGTGTTCATGTGTAGAGGGGCATAGTACAATATGAGTTAAAAAACATGTCATGATGTGTTTTCCCAAAGTTTTGAATTCCCTGAACAATAATTTTAAAATACCTCACCACCTTTTCTCAAGCAAACTGCCTTGTCTGTCTTCTGATTTACTTATGATGTTTACACTCGGGGAATAACCAGCTAATGAATATCACTAAACCATAATGAATTTCCTTGTGCCTCTAGGTATGAAATATTAAAGAAAACAAACTTTGTGTGGAACCATTCATGCAAATTAAACAATGAGGGCTTAGATCATGAATGACTGGAAGCCTTGCGTGTTAACTTAGAGAGCTTTTTTATTTCTAATGAGAAATGCAGACTACCTTAGAATTTAGGAATAAAGCAGCTTTTTGACCAAGAGGTGTAGACAAAGTAACAATCTATTCACATGATGTGAAGACTCCCTTGTGTGTGCAAATGAAAGGCTGACTGTTTTTGGTTTGAGATAGAAAGTGACAGGACATAGAGTGTCTTTCTCGTTACTCACAGCCATCGTATATGGCATCTACCTCTGCATAATTACTCATCGGCAACGAAGACCTAACTTTAGTGACGTATCGGCACGTCTAACTCATGATAATGCATTCTCCACACCCAGGCCTCATAAGAGCCACTGCACTTTGAGTTTAGCAGCAGAGGAACAACAGTCTACATGACTTCCAGTGAGTAGCAGGTTTGGTAGTTTAGAGAAGGTGTATCTCTTTTAACATTCGAAGTCCTAGAAGTGGAAAAGAAAGGTACTGTATGCAGATCAATCTGAATAATTTTGTTGTTGCCAAATCTCCACAAACTACCCCTTCTCAATGTTCAGATTTATAAAATGAAGTCAGAAGGTTGATGAGGAAAAATAAACTTACATCTGATAAATTGCTGGCTGTGTTATCTGACTAAAGTTACGTTCAGACGGCAGGCCCTAACCTCGAGGTTAGGAAACCTCGAGGTTTAGCTCTTGCCCTCTAACTACGACGTGTGTCCACACGACGAATCTTAACCTCGAGGTTACGAAACCTCGAGGTAAAGCTTCTGCCCCCCGTAACTACGAGTGGGTCCCACTCGATGTTAAAACCACAAAACCGGAAGTTTCAGCCCACACTGCTAACAAGACGTCTATTTATTCTTTAGTCCAACCCTGTCGGACTCGCTTACAGGTACTCTTTTTCTCTGTCATGGTATGCAGAGATAGCACTGCACTGATGACTTTATGCCTTTATGAAGATATTCGTCGAAAACATTTTTTTTAGCGTCGGAGAAGAATATAGAATACAGTATCGAGTTCGACGTGTTCAGTTTCAGAGATCAAGCGCATGGGAAGAAAAGATGATGATGTTGTGTCGTCCGTCATAGGTTTTTCACGTGTAGTGTATTTGTGGTGTACGTTTGGGAGGTTGACCCGGAAGCAGAGGAAAATTGTGGGGGCTGGAGTTTACGGCGAGGTCACTCTTAACTTCGAGTTCGTTGTTTTTTGTGTCCACACGGTGCTTAACTACGAGTGGGGACCCCCCACGGCTCGTGGTTAGAGCGCTAACCATAAGATTTCTCGTGGCTCGAAACATCGAGCAAACCTCGAGGTTTGCTAATTACGAGTGCGTCTTCACGGTCCCTAACTACAAGCTCTAACCTCGAAGTTTCCTAACTTCGAGGTTAAGGGCTCCCGTCTGAACGTAACTATTGTAATGTCTTCATAGCAAGACATGATCATTAAGTTTGTTTGGTTTGGATGGGAGGATGGAGGAGAGAGAGAGAGAGAGAGAGAGAGAAAGATAGAGAGATGGTCATTATTAATTACTTCAATAACAAAATTCATCTCTACTGCTTATTAGAAGTACTGATGGACCCATAGCAAACCCACTGGTAACATTGTCTCCTCTGTTACCACTGATGTATGCAAATAAACACTGTGTCCAGGAAATGCCAAACATTTGTTTGTTTTTTTCTCTTTCTCTCTTTTCTCTGCACAAAGTAAACAAGATGTATTTTCTGACTTATTGTTATTGGCTATGACTTTTATTTGCACTGATATCTTATTTGTTTGTGAAGCCCTGCTTTGCCTTGAGACTGTGTTAGAGGTTAGGATTGCTTCACATATTATATGGTGTGAAGGTTAATGTGGTATTTGTTTTGTTTATATCAAATGGAACCATACAGTTTTTATACAGCATACCTCTATTTGAAGGAAGTCTACATGATGTATGTTAAGCTGGTTAATTTTCTGTTTTAAATGCAGCATAGACAGACAGAGTATGGAAAATTCTCTGTAAAGTAATAATGAATGAAAAGACTTCAACAGGAACATCAAAATAATGTACATGTATAGGCCCTTGGCCTACCACAATAGAACACAATGGGATATCTTCATCCATCTTGAACTTTGGCACTTTGAAAATTGACATACATGTTGTCGGCCCAATATGTAGTTAGCTTGTTTGAATGACATGCTGGAAGATCAAAATTATGTAATGTGCCTAGACAAATGTAAACAACAAGTGAGTGTTGAGTGAGCAAATAATGATAGGCTATGAGATGATCTTTCCTTCCTAGTAGATTTAAGGCAATTCAAGATCTGTTTATTGTTAGCCAATTCATTTATACCTCTGCATTTTTTTTTTGCTTCTCAACGAGTCAAATGTTTTGAGGAACTTAGAATCCAGTTTTTTTGTTTCTTTGAACTTGGAAATTGGCTACAACTTGGATCAGTGCAGATGTGCCTGTGACATCCCAGAATGCATGAAACTATTGAAGCATTTAGCCCTGTTCCCTACAGCTAATCCTTAGAGAAGTTTTCATTTGAAGTAGATAACTAAGATTTAAGGTTACCTGGATTATAGCAGCGATAAGATGCTGAATTGGCAGAGCTCCAAGCTCTAGTGACAACAAACCCAAAGTCTCTTTTTACCCTGTGCAGCCAGAAGACCATGAATTGGTTACCATAGAGATTTCTGGCCTCTAGGTCCCTTTGGGGCACTCATTAGGGTTGAGATGAGGGTATGATGTGACCCCTCCACCATAGCAGTAGTGAGGCTGAGAATGGGTTTGTTTGTGGGCCTCCTGCCGGTAAACCTCCTGCTGGTAAGTAGTGGAGGACCAATCAACGAGGGGGAGCTTTCTCCCCATTCACCTCCCTGATTCAACTGACCTTCTTGGCTTCATAGAGTGGCCCAACATAGACAGGACCAATGACTTTCACACAGCTTGTTCAAAGTGAGACATAAAGCAAGGAGCTTCAACTCCTTGCATAAAGGCACATCTTCAGTAGCTTATAGAGGATGATGACATGGGATTGATTTGAAAAAAAAAAAATCAAATTGGTGTACAGTATTTTGTGTGAATGTATTTTGGTAATATGAATAACTCTCTATATAGACTATGAACTTTTTTTAAGAGGGGGGAAGGAGAAGTACGACTGAGTAACGTCCAAACATTTTAGTTTTAAGCGTGTCAAACAAAATATACTGAATCTAGCTTCATCACCCCATCAGTTTGTCAGACTTTGAAGCAGTTTTACTATAGGCCTACTCAATCTTGGGCAACAAAACATACATGTGTAGAGAAGGCAAGTAACTCACAAATTTGTGAGTATTATGGTAGACAACAGTTGAGGCATTTCAGGAGCCAGATAGGCCTACTAGTAAGTGATCCAGCTATTCCCATACCATGAAATGCCCCAGTATGTTTTGGTAGCCCCCCTGCATCATGGGACTTGAAGCACCAGCTGACATATGAACCTCTAGGCTGAGGTCATGACCCCTGATCATTCCCTGGCCATCTGAGAGACTGGTCTGATTGATGTCTGGTTCAGGTTGAGGTCAAATGCAAACCACAAGCCCCTGATTGGAAGAACCATAACTTTTTTCCTTCCCTCTTTCTCTCTCTGTCTAGTTTGAAAGAAAATGAGATTTTTTCTTCTTCTTCTTTTGGGGGGGGGGGGGGTGGGGTCGGTGGGATAGTCATTCTTGAGAAGGAGTACAGGATATTTCAATGTGGGACCCTGGATTGTAGGGGATCATAGACAAAAAATATTAGTTTGGCACACTGCTTTATCTTTTTTTCTTTCTGTTTTGTCTTTTTTTCTTTCTTTTTTCCCCCATTGCTGCCAAAGATTGCGAGTCAGACTTTGTTTTTAATCACACACTTGGCCAACTTGTCTGGGTTCTGCTTTGTGGTTTCACCAAATTGTCTGTTTTTTTGCTCCAAAATGGCAAATTCTAACTTATTCTGCAATTTTAGCAGTTCAGTGATCCAGGTAGTGATTGTTTGATGAGCTTTGTGCCAAGTCGGAGTGTTCTACAACAATGTTCCTGCTTTCAATTGCTGTCCTATTGTGATGTTGGTTGCATACTGAATACAATCAATGTGGGTTATATTCTTTGCCTCTTAAATCCATGGACCAATGAATCATATCAAGTAATTGTGCCAAGATAGACTCTGCTTCATGCTGTATGCTCTTTCCCAATAGGTGCACTTT
Organism: Diadema antillarum; assembly: GCF_040938485.1. NCBI lineage: Eukaryota > Metazoa > Echinodermata > Echinoidea > Diadematoida > Diadematidae > Diadema > Diadema antillarum. The sequence continues at coordinate 179,204 of NW_027271559.1, forward strand.
ATGTGTGCACGCGAGAGGAGTACAAAGTGTGCCGGGTTGTTTGTTACCCGCGTCCTGGCTGAGGCCCAGGGTAGTTTGGCTTGGTTTATAGCTGAGAAATAGTAACATGGTTATTCTCTTCTGAACTGACGGCTTCTTCTCAACACCATATCTTGACTAACAAGTAACAAGTCAATCCATTAATAAGAGTATCACTAGTAGGCATGTAACATGTAAAAGACTGAAATCTAAAACAGGAAAATATAGTGGCAGAGAACTTGTGAGGAACAGCTTTGTCATCCGAGCGATTGGGGATGAATGATTGAAGGTGGGAAATTTACACAACTTGCCTATAAGAGATTTACATAATTAAACCATCAAATCAAACTTGTCAAGAAGGTATAGGCCTAGTTGTTTGTGGTTTTAACAAATGGATTGAACAAAATTGCAGGATAAGATACACCACAGAATGGGTGAATGACTACGTTTTGTAACAATGAAGAAAGTACAAGGAGCTTTAAGGATTAAAGATCTGTCCAAGGGGATAAGGATTTGTCATTCGTAGAAATGCAATGAAACTTTTTGAGAATTAACACAAGAGTTTTTTGTACATGCCATACAATCTATCTGTGAGAAAATGAGAAAAGCTGTTTTGTCATTCAATTACACTGACTTGTTAATAATAATAACAAGTCATAGTGAGTAATACAACATGTGACAGGTTCTCTATAAGTTAGATTGTGTGTGCTACAACTTCACTGCTTTTCAGTAATTTTTGTAGAGTTACTTAGTTTAGGATATTAAGCGGATGCCTCCCCCTATACATTTCAGGCATTATCAATATTGTGTTGGAAATGTTACAGTAGTGGCAAATATTTCTATCATAATGATGCAATCAAACAACCAAATGTTTGTATTTTTGTGTAGGCCTGTAGTGTGTGTGTGTTGAATTGGCAACAGTTTTTTTGTCATTTGGCATGCTGACCACAGAGCTACAAATGCTATTCCCTGTTCAGCAGCCCTCAGTTTCATTTAACCCGTTGAGGGCGGTTTGATTTTCTCCAACACGCATATCCCACAGACGCTTGCCCGAGTATACTCGGGACACGTCCTCAATGGGTTAAACATGGTTGCATTATCACATTTTCTGTTCAGTCGTGGTGTAATGCTTCTCGACTCAGAAATTATGTATAGGGCCTATTCAGAGCAATTTGCAATTTTCTAGCTGACTTAAGCTTTCGAGGAAATTTGTCTTTCTAGCTTTTCAGCAAAAGAGAATTGTGTGTGTGTGTGTGTGTGTGTGTGTGTGTGTGTGTGTGTGTGTGTGTGTGTGTTGTGAGGCGAGCAATGAGTGTGAAATATCAAAATTTTACTCACAATAAATCAAAATAAAGCTGAAAGTGACCAATTAAGTAATGTTATTTTTTTCCACTTGTTAACTATATGCCAGCCAGTATTACTAGCAAGGGAATTGAACTAAGATAAGTAAGAAGAAAATCTAGCTGAAACCAATAATCTCTCCAGATTCAATCTGTAATGAGTGCGTAGAGGATTATCCTTTGTCAGTGGCTAAGAGTTTGTAAAACCATGGAGGTAGTGCCTACCTCCATGGTAAAACCATAGCTAAGGCATAGGAAGGTTCTATCCATGGGCTCAGAAAGAGCTTAAAGTGATAATAACCAGTGACCATAAAAGAAGTAGTTAATGGCTCCCTCCTCTATCTACTGAGTAATACCCTCAGCCCCCTTCCTCTCTACGGCATCCATTGAACTGGAGAATCTCCTTCCTTGTAAACAGCTAGACACAATAGGCCATTGTGGAGGTAATCTTTTCTGAAACTTCCTCCCTCCAAGAACTTCTTACCTGATTCATTTCAGTATTATCTGTGTGTATAGAAGGAGTGTGAGCAAGGTGCTCTGACTTGAGATCACAATCCCATAACAAAGCAAAGCCTGCTCTTTCTTCATAGTCATTTTAAGGGCAATGTTATCAACACTGTGTGGAATGAACTTTGGATATCATTTCTCACATACACTTGAGTTCTGCATGAACTCTTCCTCATCGGGATGTATGAGCCAACAAGTCATTGTTCCAGAATGTGCATTACTGCAACAGGTATGATTTTTAGGAAGCTTTCTCTAAAGAAATTTAGAGTGACACCAGAATTAATTAATGACATCATTATCCTATGTATGATTTGTTAACATGTTTATGCATCCCTTCTGAAGTGAAGTGAAAGAATGCTTCATACATATGTATGGGAAACATGACTTTTATGTCCTTCTTTTTTTTTTGGGGGGGGGGGGGAAGGAGGGGGGTGGGGTACAGGAGAGTGCTTACAACTGTACATCACATTTCTGTATGGGATATTGAGTGAAACAAGTAGGGCCTACTGCATACGCTGTATATTTAGGGAGTTTGATTTTTCACGAATTGGAACTTCCTGACAATTTCATGAGTGGTCAAATTTGCATTTGTGGAGTTCAGTACTGAAGGGAGAAATGCGTGCATGTGGCATTCATGTCGGGATCAGAGAATATTTTTGCATGTTTTTAAATTCATGAAAAGCACTCAACTTGTAAATTGGCGAAAATAAAAGCCTTGCAAAATATTCGGCGTACCAAGGTACAGAGTAGATCAAATTGAAATTTACATTTGTGCAGATTGTTCTTTTTCTTCCTCTTTTAGTTCTCTGTTTTCAATTCATCCTGCTTTACCAATTCTTCTTGCGCATACAGGTAGATGCCAAGAACCTTCTAATGGAGTGGTTTGTGTAATCGTTCTTAAAGTGCAGACTTGTTCTAGTATTTCTCTTAAAAAAAATCCTGCTTTCGTAAGCTCCTTCAGTGTGTACCTCTTTCCTACTGACACCCAGAAGAGTTTCCTATTGTGTTGGGATTGACTAGTTTGTATGTTAGGGTTAGCAGAGCTACAGTGTAGATGGCTAGTTAAGCTGCTTTTCAGTGTCATGTAGAGCTGTAGAAGATATCAAGGCCATATAACCGCAACTGAGATTTGTACAACTTTGTGTATCATAGTAGAAAATGTCTTCCCCGAAGTGTTTTGTTTTGTCTTGTAACCGTCCAACATGACTCCATTATCAAACATAGTACTGCAGCCAATTCTAATGAGAGAATATTGTGCTTTCCCAACTCAACAGAGCTCCGCTATTTAAGTACTATAGCCTTTCAAATTTTGGAAATGCACCTTTCACTCTGCTTCTTTTCAGATTTTTTTTTTTTGTCTGTGATATGTAGGATGACATTATTGAGAACAATCAAGGTATGAATTCAAAGTTTTAGTTTGTCATGGGGAGGTATTTGTGATGTTATTAGTCATTATTTTATTATTCTAAAGTTATTCTAGATGTATTTTTTTTTATTTAGTAGCAATATTTACCCCATGTATCTACAATGTACTAGTATTATTCAGTGTGAATCTTCATAGGGAACCTAGTATGAGCACAACATTGATTCATAGAATAGAGAAGCTAAGTAATTCTAAAGTTACAGTGTTGAAGAATTGCTGAGTTAGCCTTACATGAGTTCATCATGTAAGTTTGAAATGAAGCAAACATGAGCGATTATGATGATCCAGAGTGTGAGGAAGCTTGCATGAAGCTTGTTTGAAACCAGTTAGGGGTGTACATAGTAAAACTAATTAGCCTGAATTCATAAAGGCAGTTAAACATGGATTATGCACATTCGTCTGTGTAAATGTATGTCAGAGATTGCGTACACCAAACATGTGTTTAAAAAAAAAAAAAAAAATGAGTCGCGGAACACTGCCCCCCTGCATGGAGGAGCCTTTTTTTTTTTCTTTTGCTTGTCAGCTGATTAAACCCGGAAGAGGTCTACTTTTTTTCTAATTCTGAACCCTCCCATAAAAATCCTAGTTACTGGCCTGATACAGGAAGATGACATTAGGTGCTTGTTCATATTTGTTGTAAATCCAATATGGTTATACTCTGCGAATGTAAACCCATTGGCCAAAATTCACAAAGGTATAGGCCCTAGTTAAAATCAAAACGACTTCAATTTAGTCTGTGGACTAAAATAAGCACAAAATAGGCATACTTTTCACAACTTACAGGCCAAGCAGTGCTAAACAGTGGAATACAGTCTTTACTTTGCACGTAGGCCTACATGTAAGGTGTAGATGTTGAACATTTCAGGTGATGCAGTTTTATATTTGTATTAACCAAATAAGTTTTATGCCAATGAATAAGAACAGGTGTTGGCAGATAATGATTCATGGATGTACAAGTACTGTCTCCAGATTTGTCCCTTTAAGTCTATGCAGAGAGAAAGGGAGATAGCAAGCCTCTCATCCTTGCTCAGCTGTGGATCTAATCATGCGGTCTGACGCTTGGAGGAGAGGTCTACAAATATGAGCGAGCTAGCTAGCTAGCTGCCTACGGATGGGAGTGAGCCCCTTGCTCCTGATGTCCTCCAGAAATTGCATCAATACAGGATGAGGGAGATGATGCACAGGGGACAGTGTGCCAATATTCATTCATTTTACCTTCTCCGTGTGGATAAGGAGGCCTTACGTAGCACTGCCCTCCACATCATAAGCTGGCAAGTGGCAATTACTAGGCACTGATCTTATGACTCTTTTCAGCTCCTTTGAAGCCTGCCTGCACAGTGCAAACTATCATTGCCCCATTCATTGGTTGCTTTTTGAAAGTCATTGGTTTTGGTAATGACTTCACACAAACCATGAGAGTGACTTTGACTAGTATCTGGGTGTGTGGTACTGGGTATTGAGAGAGCCACATGGGACATGTCTTAATTGTGCTTTATTCTGATTTCATTACTTGATTTCACAAAAAAAAAAACCACCCAAAAATGTCTCCGATGGTGTCCATAGGCCTGGGGAAACATACTGTAATGACATCATAGTGAGTTTTTGTAGAAAGATGAGTTGTGGAGTTGCATATCGTACATGACATTTGTACCAACTGTCTCTCACCAGTCTCATTTCTAGAATCATTTTAAAGAAAATGAAATATTTGTGTACTTGGATGTTTTGGCATTACTCATTATGAGGCATGATTTCCTCAAAGGGAATGGTGATTAGAGTGTTGTACTATGATGAGAAAAACTGGCTGGAAGGCTATGTTACATATTTCATGCAGAATTCCTTCAATGATCATTTGATAGCCTTGAAGTTGAGCTATGACCATGATATAATACCAGTGACAGGTCTAGAACAAATAACTGCCTCCCAGCCAGCCCATCTCATATCAGTCATATTTCATACCAGCGATTAGCTTGCCATCCAATCAGACAAGCACTGTGGGGGCCCAACTCCTATCTCAGTGAGTGTGTGTGTGTGTGTGTGTGTGTGTGTGTGTGTGCTCATGGGAGTCAAGTTTCAAGTCTTCTTTCCTTTTCTCTCCCCTCTCTCTCCATCTATCACTATCTAGCTACAATGTATCTCTCTCTCTCTCTCTCTCTCTCTCTCTTATTCTTGTTGATAATATGTATATTTCTGTGATGGTTCAATGATATCTCACAGAATTGTTGGAAACACATTTTGTCAGCATCAAGATGGGATAAATGTAGGCCCTATAGTATATAGGCCTTTTTAATTTGGGGGTGGGGAAGAATGATGCTTTTAATGCTGATTTTAAAACTACTTTAGTTTAAAAGAATAGCTTAGTTATACATCAGTTAACTACACAAAAATGAAAATTGCACTTAGTTACCTTGTTTCAATAGAATACAGAATATGCATCAAAGAGGGACCTAAATTTCTGTGGAGGTTAATAGTGATGTCTGTACATAATGTTCGTAGCATTCCCAGAACAAGAGAGAGTGAGAGGCCGTCAATACTTCTGAGAAAATATGATTTCTCACAGAGGAAGGAGAGGGTACTTGTAGGTGAGAGAAAATTGCTCTTCTCTGCCAGATTGTTTTCATGGCAATCGTCTTTACAAAAATATCACTTGATTGGACAATTTGGGGGAGACTGTGGAGGGTAGGAGTCCTGACATGTTTATCAACAGTTGAATTGTGTGTTGAAGAACTTGAGTATGTTTCATTTTTTGCAGGCTATGTAATCTCCTATAGTCCTATGTTGTAGTTGATCTACTTTTGGGTGGATTTTGATCAGTGTATAGCCAGTGCTATCCTCATAGCTTTAAAAAAAAAGACATTGCCATGTCACATGGGCAATGTCTTATTGATTGAGTAGAAGACTCTTTGTCACTTCTCTTACTTAAAACTAAAATTTCAAAGTTTGTCAGTTAATTGATAACATATAAGTGTATTTCCTTGAGGCCTTGTCACTATGGCTATTATGTTGCTGCATTGTATCATTAAATTAGTAGGGAGTATAAGTGATAAAAACATATTTTCAATATGATAGAAAAAAAATGCTAGGGTGGAGCTGTGGTGACATGATGTCCTTAAAGTTATGAAGTATTTGACTTACAGAGATTTAAGTGAAATTTGTGACATATAGTACACATCTCAGGAGTAGAATTCCTCTAGCAATGTCACAGTAATATTAATTGCTGAAAGAAGTGCTTTCAAAACAAAAATGATTGAATACTGCTACACCACTGTGGATGTGTCTTTATTAGTTTTTTACTTCATGAAAATAAAAACAGTGCAAAATATACTGCATATAAAGATATGCAGTAGATGGATGGGTGTGGTTAAAGTGTTGCTGGTTTGTAGGATGTTTGCAGTCATCAACCAACCTCCTGAGGCTCCTGGAATCATTTGTGGCCCCATTAAACCCCAAACTCTTCACATTCAAATGAGTTACTAACAAAGGACTAATCACTGCAAAGTGACCAGACGGCGAGGGAGATTGACAACTAAACTGAAGAAGAACGAACTATTGATTGGTAGCAGCAGCTTATTACATGCCTCAAGGGCTGCATTGATGTATACTCAAACTCTCCCTTTCTTTCTCCCTTCCCACCCCTCCCCCTCTCCCTCTCTCTCTCTCTCTTCCCTTCTGACACAACCCTTTGTTATCACTATCTGTCTTCAGAAGGGATGTCATTTTAATTAACGTCATATCCAGGGCTTGGTGTAATTAGTGTCTGGCAAACCTAGCAATTAATTAATTAATTGGCTGTTGCAACCTGTAGCATCAGGTGCATTTGGACATGTGCCACTAGTTAAATCTTGTATTATCTTGGGAGTCACCTGCTCTTTATGTCAATGTACTATGGTGATAGATTTTCCAATCAAACCAAATTATGATATGCATAGTAATTCATGCACCAGAATGCTCTCTTGAGAATGACATGGTTCCTGTGTTAAGATGTAGGGCCTAGACCTAAACCCTAAATATACATAGAGCTTTAGTACATTTATTTTCTCTATAATCCTCTTGCAGATATAATATATATATATATATATATATATATATATATATATATATATATATATATATATATATATATATATTATATAATTTTATCGTTGCTGGGGTGACAAGACCTTGTATCTGCAATTTTGGTGAAAATGAATTTCTGGATTAATGGTCAGATAATCAGTTAAGTGATGTCCTGTACAAATCCTAGATGTCTTACCCCAAAAATGAAGCTACCACGGCATGTCAAAGGAATGTCTTTCCCATTGGATACAGTGCTTTGGCTGCCATGTATTTTTTTTGTTCTCCTGAACATTTGACATTTCCTCTATACGAGGTCTTATCGCCCCAGCGACGATTATCCATAGCACAGATACTGTGTAGTAATGGCTTAAATATACCAGATTAAAAAAAAAAAATGTCCATCAATCAATTAGGGTAGTTTTCTCTTTTGACCAAGAAAATTCAGTCTTTACAAACTGCAAAACTAGAAATTGAACATATCATCTCTTTACTATACTTGACACTGAGGAGATAATACAGAGCCAGCATGTTTGTATTAAACACATTTGTACAACAACATGTATGTCCACTCATTAGGATATTTTACAAATAATTCTGTCTTATGATACTAATTACTTTCAGGGTGCTACATAACTTCATTTTACCACTTGCCCGGTCGGGCAAGCAGATTTTCATATTTGGTGCAAACTCTTGCCCGAACATTAATTTTACTTGCACAAAAAAGAAAGTCTAAAATATAAGGAAATAATATAGAAAATCATGTGGTAGTCAAGGGCTTAATAAAACACAATCATTCGAGTAAACAGCACACATTGATTTGCACGCGTAAACACAATGGAGTAACAAACTTGGTCCGATCAAGTGTTGCCGTGGCATTGCATTGGAGCTTCTTCTCGAAAGTGTTGGAAAGTTACTAAAATGAAATATAACGTGTGTTGCATCACTAAACAGCCATTATCTTTGGGCTTCTGTATGGTTGACTTTCTGGGTTTGTTGGGGGAATTAGTGAAAAAAAAGATGGCTTCAAAACTTTTTGCTTGCCTAATTCGGGCAAGCATTTGTTATCATTGCTCAAAAACACTTGCCCGAATTGATTTTTCACTTGCCGCGGGCAATCGGGCTTTGTGAACAAAGTGACATCAAGTCCTAAAACATTGAAAACTTGCTCATTCTGCATCTTGATGTCTGATTTGTGCAGTAAACCTCAATTGCATGACATGCTAAACTCCTGCCATACTGGTACTCACTGGAAAAAAAAATCCTGTGGATGAAGTAGTGAGACAAGATAACTGATAGATGTAAGTTGACTAGTCTGTCTAATTGGCTGGTAAACTCATTGTCTGTGAAGCCTGGCACCCATTTCTACACTAAAAGACATTGAAAAGCACTCTGTTTTAATAAGGGTAAAAACAAAGATAAACTTAGCCATGTGGTAGCTTGCAATGTTGGTCATGAGTTTGAATGCTCATATTGAGCTGATGAAAATCACTTCAGCACATAAACAGTCTGAGATTTGGTGTCTGAAAGAGCACTGTTTGAAGTCTGCAGAGTTCTTGAATGTATTTGTTAATAAATGCTAATTAGGCCTACACCAAGTGTAAAAAGTAGTGAGATAATGGAGTTTATTTGTGTTGCATCAGACCTAATTCAGCCAAACTAGGGAAGCCAACACATTCTCAGCTTGTAATAGTCCAGTGTTCTATCTGAACATACAATGTAATGTCAGGCCTGTTCACACACACCCATGACATAACATTTTTTGAGATTGATTTTTTTTTCCAGTCTCATGAAAAAAACTGTTTGTATATAAAGAATTTGTTAACCGTTGTGATACGAATGTAATATCATTGTAAAAACAATGGCAAGCAAAGTTGATTTTTACATGGTGATACAAGATGTGACAACTCATTTGTGTGAATGCTGCTATCATTATAGCTGTGACAAAGGTGTCTGTCAGTTTGAATCATACTGGCTGCTATCCCCTACCCCAGCCTGCTATCCCCTACCCCAGCCTGCTATCTCCTACCCCAGCCTGCTATCCCCTACCCCAGCCTGCTATCCCCTACCCCAGCCTGCTATCCCCTACCCCAGCCTGCTATCCCCTACCCCAGCCTGCTATCCCCTACCCCAGCCTGCTATCCCCTACCCCAGCCTGCTATCTCCTACCCCAGCCTGCTATCCCCTACCCCAGCCTGCTATCCCCTACCCCAGCCTGCTATCCCCTACCCCAGCCTGCTATCCCCTACCCCAGCCTGCTATCCCCTACCCCAGCCTGCTGATACTGTCAAGCCTCTTTCTGGGCTGGCCAGTTAGAGGTTAGGTCATATCAAACTCAGCTGTTTCAACACACTGTAATAGACACTCAACCAATGCATATTTTTGTGGTTGCTAGGATTCCTGGTAAGCCTTCGATAGAAATAAATTGTCGACTAAAGTTCTTTTTGTGTAGAAGTAGAAAAAAAAAAACCAAGAATGGTCAGTATATGTTCCTTTTGTGTATGTTTTGTAAATGTATGTCTGTTTATTTTGTCTGGTCTTTTTGTAGACATCTGAAGCTGACGGACTTTATCCACTTTTCTACTGAGTTCGAAGCTGTGGGTCAGGATGATCATCAGGATGGAGCTAAGGAGCTGGATATCTTCATCTTCACTCATCTTCATCATTCATCTAGCTACCCTTACACAGGTCGATGGTGTCTGGAAAGATGCAGAACCAAAACTCATCTCCAAAGATGGCTTCTCAAGTGAGTTTTGTTTAACTTCACTGTCCAGTTAAATGTAGGACTATAAAGAAGATTGATTGTAAAAAAAACTGAAATGACTTGGTATTAGTCCAGATGCACAAGAAGGAAGACATACAACGTATGTGAAGAAATTTACCTGAGAGGTATAAAGAACATTGTAGGTATATTAGCCAACAGTATTTATCTGGTATGCAGAGAGAAAGCACAAAGTGGTACATGTGCCTTGGAGTCTATCATTTACAGAGGTGACTGCGTAGCCATTGATAAGGCCAATGGCCAATACCTAAATTATAATCAGCTAATAAGAAATGTCAATGAGCCCCCTCTTATATAAAATTCAGCAGCAGCGCAGGACTAAAATTACTAAATTTGCACTGCAGTCTGTAAAAGAATACCTGTGTAAGGAGAGGAGATTTTAGATGAGTTTGCAGAAAAAATGAGATCCAGCAGCAAAGCAAACATGCACCTGTCTCTAGACTCCTGGCAGGGTAAATAGTACACCTGCCTTGCCCTCACGCACACACACACCTGGTACTATGTAGGAGGAAAATGAGGAGGAAATGAGTGGAGAGTGGAGTAGTGTGAAAGAGGAAATCATCAATTCATGGATAGCTGCAGATAGTCTCAAACATCTGCAAAGTGCTTTTTGGACTTACGTAGGGTCAGTAGTTTAGATTTTATTGTTTAAATTTGAAGATTTTGATGTGTATTCCTAGGTCTGGCTTTCCCCCTTAGGATACAGGGACTTGTTTTTTAATATGTAATCAGCATCCCTTTTGTAATCTTATGATCCGCAATACACAAGCAGCATGAAAAGGAAAGTATTTCAATCTACTTTTTCATTGTCTATAAATTGATTGGTAAGGATTTCAATAGCGTATTATGTAGTATAGACGACAATTGGATTTAGTTTATGTTGCTTTTTTACCACAATTCTTGTCACTTTGACTCTTTATGGACAGCATGTAATGTACTGTTATGCAAGCAATCTACATGAGAGTTAGATAGCTAGGTCTATTAACATTATTTAATTTTCATTTTATAGTATTTTGAACTTTTAAGTTTTCTTTTTAAGGTTTTTGCCCCATTGTAGTTGAATCATGCTGCATCAATGTAAACCTTCATTGCAACATGCTTTGAAACAAAAAGAAATGTGTCTGCCATGTGTAAACACTCTTTTATAGGCTTATGCCTGATACATTAGGGCATCAAACCTTTAGTTTTGAATAAGTACCAAAAATATGTTTTTCTGAAGCCAGATAACTTTCTTAATTACTCTCTTAGGGCTCTATCACATGTGACTTTATCAGGTGAATGTCTGGACAGATCATACATACAGTAAAACATAAATGTTTATGTGCTAGAATCTGATTTATCAAGCAACTTTCTTGCAGGAGAAGCTTCATTTTTTTAAACAATGTATGCAACTTCTCAGCATAAAATCTGACTAGAGGAACTGTCTACATGGGTGCTGTTATACATGTTTTTTTTTTGTTTGTTTGTTTGTTTGTTTTTTATCCCAGTAAAGGATTGTAACATAAGTCTAAGTTGACAGGAATGGCTTGCTGGGAGCCATCCTTACTGAATTAGTGAAATTTTGAAGTGTGTCACTTAAATTAAATGATACTTTGTAATAGGAATAGCAGCCCTGCACTTGCAAAGCTATCTGTCTCAATACTGAGGTCCATTTCCTTCTAGCTTAGATAATGATATCTCCTAATGTAGGGAAATAGCCTCCGAGGACTCATTGTGCTGCCTTTCTAGGCATAGATAGACCCATTACTGGACCTAACAATTCCTCTGTCCTCATTCCCAAAGGGCTCAGCAGCACCACAAATAGGAATCCCAAACAACTCAAATGAACCTTATTGTTGAGCCATTTGAATGGAAGGACTACAGCTAACTACTTTTGAACCTTTTTCTGTTCAAATGCACTTTATTCAGTGTCCCTCTATATTTAAATGCCAAACAGTCTGGCCTCATGTTTTGTACCAACATGCCAAATCATGGAAGTATTAAAGCAACCTATTCTTATGAGCTACATAAGATTTTGTGTTTCTGAAAATATATTATGAGATAATATACTTTATTGTTAGTGTATTATTAATGAAAGGAACAAGCTGGGAAATAAATTCATCCAGCAAAATGGCAAAATGCTGCAAGAAGCATATATATGTACTTCAATAGCAAAATAGCTACAAATGTACTTTTTTGATAGGATGAATACACTGTCTCAACTGTGTATCAAAGATTATCATAGCAGCAGTTCCATGAAAAGTATTTCTTCCCTGAAAGTGAAATGTGTTCATGAAATAGATTAGGCCTAATTCTCTTGCATTCTGTTGTAGATTCCAATGCACCCGCTTTACCATGGTTTTCACTCATATAAAGGGCATTTGTATTTCAGAAATATAGGGCCTACTGTTTTTCAATTTTACCAATTAGGGCCTACATATTTTGCGAGAAAAACCAGAAACTTTACAGAGTTTTGGCACATGTGGGAGAAAACTGGAATGCTCTGATTTGTAGATAAAATAGTGCATGTCAATTTGCTGCTGTAAGTGTGTGCAGTTGGGCAGGATTCCTATCTGAACAAAAGCCACAAGTAAAATTGGCAAGCTTGGGAGATTAGCATTTACACTGTCAAAACAGAATAAAGGTACAGGGTTTCAAGGGACTCCACTTTTAGAAAATGTTTTTTTTTTCTTTCCAGTTCCTATATTTTCCTCACATATGAGTTGTTGTCTAGCAACATCTGACAGAAAAATTGGTATGTGCCAAAAACTCTTGTTTTTTAGTGGCAGTATAAATGCCCCTATAATAGTGGAAGTAAAGCAGCACTAGTCACTCTGTTCTCTGTGGCACCTGTTACACAGGGTTTGTTACCTGCTGAGTAGAGCTGTTTGTTTGTGGGCTAAGACCCTGCTGGTGTTTGAGGTCACCTCTTGTTTTTCTTCTTGTCATTATTTCAGGCTCCTCTCTGGCCCCTCCCCTCCCCGCTCCCCGCTCCCCCCCCCCCTCCCCTCCATATCTTCATCACCTCAAGCCATAGACTGACCTCAGACTCAGTCATAGGGTCTGTGGTTGTGACCTAAACCAGCTGGAATCTCTTTTCTGATTCTGATGTCAGTCTCTGCAGTGAAGAATGGTCCACCACTGAAGAATGGTCCAACACTCTAGCTCCATTTCTTCATACACTATACATCATTCCCAGACCTGTACTTGACACATAATTACACCTAAGTAAATGATTATTTAAGAGAACTCTCAAAGATTATTGAGCTGCAAACATCATCTTAGAATTAACCGTGAATGATGTCACAGGGATTCTGAATGTGATAAGCTGTTTAGTATCCAGGTACGTAGACCAGAATATAGGCCTGTATTTTTGTTTTTCATTCTGTTTGTTTCATTTCATTAGATTGATTTATAAACAACCCAAACAAGTCTGGGAATAGGGAAATTCTAGGTACCTGTAGGCCTACTTGTCAAGAGGCTTTCTTCCTTCTGCCATTTAAACACATAGGACAAGTCAGATGGTGACGAGTGAGGAGAAGCGTGAATTGAGTGAGTTGTACACATTAGGCCTACTTACTATGAGAAAATGTGAAGCAGTAAGAGTACAAGCTAAGAGCAATGCAGAGGGCTGGTCTGTGTAACTAGGGAGGTGAGAGATTGTCTCCCACATCCCTGGTGTGACAAAAGCTGTGACTGGCCCATGGGTGACAGTGACAGACACTTGTGAAAAAAGAGACTTGACTGAAGTGGCTGTGATTGTCTGCTTGATGCAAGATGGTGACTCCAAACACATCAAGATGAGACGAGAGCAGAAAACAAACAAGAGTGAGGAGGCACAGCAAGTGATAAGTATTGCTATAAATACAGAGAAGGCTAGGGACAGTGGAAAGACTGAGCTTTCTCTGCTAATATGAGTGTTTTCTTTGTTGAAGTGAAGGCATGAGTGAATATCACAACACACAGTTTGCATGAAGATGCTTTATAGATAGGTCTACGTGAAGAGTAGAATTTCTAGTATCAGCATAAAAGTGCAACTTCACCATAGCTTGAAAATGGTGTGTGGAACAAAGATAATTTGCAAGATACCGTAGAGTATCATATAAAATGTAATTCTGTCTCTGTCTTGTTCTACTTTTTTTCAGTACCACCAGTGCCTATTTTTTTTTTTCAGCAAGAACTGAAGCAATATTCTTTAAAAGGACAATTGCCATTAATGTAGGTAAACATCTCTCTCTCTCTCTCTTTCTCTCTCTCTCTCTCTGATAAGATTGTGAAGTGTTTTGTTTTGTGATATCTTTTCTTACTGCACAGAATATCAAAACAAAGCCCTCATCTATATTTGCACACAATAGTGAAGACAATACACAAGGCAGTTACTGATGCAACACTTGTTTACCTGAGTTTGCAAGGATGTAAAAAGGACACTCATTTTAGAGAGATATGTGATCAAGAGAATTCATGGAAACAAAAACAAAAGTTAACAAAGTAAGGTGCAACTTGTTGCTTTTATTAGGGAAAATAAGATAAGAATTTTGTCAAAGTGAAATGTCTTGTTTTTGTTCAACTTAGAAAGAAGTGTATCAAAATGAAAGAACTATATTCCTGGCAAACATTATTATGTAGCTATTGTTCTCTTTGCTGTCTCAGATTTGTGTGTGCTAACCAAGAAACTGAATAGACCAGTCCTGGTCTCAAGGTTCATGTTTATTCAAAGGCAATCGGTGTTAAACAAACACATTGGGTTCCTTTTCTGACATCAAACTGGCTCCATGGGGCAGACCCTCAGTGTGGTGTTCTTGTAATCTTTGATGTTCTGGAGGGAGGGGAGCACTGTTTTCTTGTCTCTCCTCAGAAAATATACTTTTTGTACAGTCAAACAAACACTATTTCATGATACAAACTGAGGATATAAATGCAAGGACTACTCATATTTGTTGTTCCGTGAAATGTACTTTAAACTTGTTAAAGGAGGGAAAATATTTGATTGTCATCAATAAGAAAATTGAATGTTCATATTTATGACAGAAAGGGCATACACCTCTGAAATTGTCATTTACTCCTGGAAAATAAACCCTCTTACTGATGCTTCATGTGAAGAGATGCAGTCTTCGGCTTTTTGGTTTTAGTTTAGTGTTTAGTAGTGTAGATCTAGCAGGCTTTACTTCAGTGTTAAATGCCAAGATATCTGGCTAAGGGTTGGAAAGCAATCATCCAAAGCTAGGTAAGTATTGATCTTGGTTACGCCTGAAGACCAGAATGATCGACCGATCAGCTCTTTAACCAAAGTGTGTTTGGCAAGGGCAGAGTGGGCCTTGAAGAGAAGAACGGAGACAATTGAGATGTGCTTAGTAGGAAGGAACCTGAGAAGTGGAAATAAAAACTTGGCAGGTTCTGTTGTCTCTTTGCAGCTTGGCAATCAATAATTGATTGGTAATAGAAAAAAGGAGGCCCATGGGTTGTGTAATGGTAGAATAAAGTGGGATAAAAGCTGTTCAGTGGTTTAATGATTCAACACCTCCTTCTCAGCCAAGCATGACATTTATTTTGGATGAAGTCAAGAACATCACGTTTAAGTACGCAAGAAACTTATCAATCAATGCAAATAGGCAAAAGACCAAGTTCTGTGCAAATTTGAAAGGTCCAGAATATTTGACTTTACTAGAGTGCCCCTTCCAAATAGACCCTATCAATAGAGTGGAATCCAACTAACAAGTCAAAAATTTTGAATAGAAGTATTGATGTATGTTCATCATTGTAGTGGAGGTCAGTAATAATCAGTCTAATCAGTTTTATCAGAGTTTGTTTTAGAAATCTGAAGCAGATGACAGTGTAGAATATCAAACTGCTTTCTAAAGCCTAATAGTCATGATCAGAACATGTACTGATTGAATCAGATTATAGATGAAATACTCTATTTACAAGTCATGAACTTTGAACTCCTGCAGCAGTACAAGACATATTGAATGTGTCTGTGACATCATTCCAATCACACACAGTGTTATAGAGGAAGGAAGAAAGTATTCTCCCCCTCATACAATATATCAAGGAGGTGGTCATACTTGGAGGGAGGGAGAAAGAAATGAAAGTGAAAGAAGTTTGTTACGGTTTCTGTTCCTCTTTTTCGGTTCTCAAAGTGCACAAACTCTCAAGCTCACTGCTGACAGGCCAGCTACCAGTCATGACCATATTTGGTAAGGTGCCAGTCAAAGGTCATTCTGTGGCAGTTCAATTCAACTCAAGTTACCACTGTTTTTTGGGTAAAACTGTGTCACATAACTGGTTTCTGGAAAGAGAAAAGGGACATTTTTCTCTTGTATGTTTCTGAGACAAAGCTCACATTTGACACCAAATCTTAGAAATGATCAGACTTTCCAGAGGGGCTGACACATTCTGTGTTCATCGTCTGAATCATGTGAGTGATAAGACCATCTGTTCTATTCTGCTGGGTTTCTTGGATAGATGACTTGGCTTGGCAATAAAAGAGTTCTAGATATTAAAAAAAACCCCAACCTTCTGGAAGCCTGTGAGGTTAAGTGATGATGCTGTAATGCCAACACCCTCATGTATAGTCTGCTCTGATATGGCTGTGGAATCATTCTTGTAGTCCTCTATTTGATAGTACATAAACACTTCCAGAATCAGCACCACATTACTCATATTTTTAATGGGAAATGACAATGGTGCAAATGCACTTTTGATTGAATACTTCCTAAGAATTATGTCTGTGGTAGTTTTACCATTACAATATTCTTCTATCACATGGAAATTTGATTTTACATGTTTGAACTGGTGACATAGGCCGACAACAACAACAACAACATTAGCTGTACCCTCTTTACAAGAATTATATGATTAGCTGAAGCTGAAAAACAGCACTGGAAAGGAAGTTGGGAGAAAGGAACAGGCTTGAGTAAATAACCAATGCAGGCAACAAACAGTTGTGACGCAATTTATGCTAAATCTAAGCCTGTTTATTGTGGGCAGGATCCACATTATAGCATCAGTGAGTTTTGTAAGGCTGCTTTATTTTCATTCAAAGCAAACTCCTACAAATCCTGTTTGTCACAAACAAGTCGTTGAATCCATGCCATCAATAGGAGTTCTCTACTAGTCTTGATGGCTAGGCACTGCAAAATTCTGCCAATGGAAAAGCGTGAACACAATTCTTATTTTTCCAGTTGTGTAGTAATCCAACATTCTGTCTTCTACTAGAATCTCTTCCACTGACAGACACTGACAAGATTTTCAGCAGAGCATTACAGTGTACATATCACTTTTATTCCTTACCAGCATGTAAGAGCATGACATACTAAACGTAGCATTGCTCATAAGCTTTTTAAAGCAGGTTACTGGTAGGCCTACTTGAAAGGAGAGGAGATTGGTGAGTGGCAAAATGAGCTTTCATTGCAAAACTTAATCACTGCCAGTGTCTCTCATTCACATGAATTCTCTGAGGCACTGTGTGGGTCGGCAGATTGCATTGTGTGTGCCATGAGTAACTCTAGAGGGCTGCCAGCAAGCAATACAATCCGTCCCTAGCAACCACAACAGATTTCAAGAGACTTAAGGTTATTTTGACAGTTCTGGTAACCTATGGTTGCGAGAGAAGCCGCAGGCATGCTTAACTTCCTGGAACTGAAAGTGGAAGCAAACTCTGGGGTTAAGCTTGCACCTGTTGAAAGACTTGGAACAGAGAGACTGGAGCTATTATGATCAACCACATTATTCTTATGTGCTTATATTCTTATGTCTTCATATTTGTTTGTCTGCGTTTCTGCAAGATTTTTATCTCACAGATGTGTGGATGTATTTTTGTTATGTATAGGCACAACTGATGCAACAATATCACAGGCATTATTAAGTAAAATAGATTGTGAATATGATATATTCTGCAGTGTTAAAACTATCCATTTCAATAACACACCTACTGTGCACTTTGATGAATTTTGTAGGATGACATATTATTTCGGTACTGGTTTTATGAATATTTTTTTAGTTTCTAAGTTTTTTCTGCATGCAACACTCATGTGATTGAATTAAATGTAGCACAATCCATGGAGGAGTTGTTAGAATTATCCTTGCTACAGACTTACTGTTCTGTGCATTGTAAGTAGCGTAGCTTGAAGCTTGTAATTACCTGATATGGTGTACTTCCATAACTGATTACAGGACACGATGTCACAAGGGAGGGGCTTGGAGCACTCAATTATCACCAACGATTTGTCATAGATAACCTGCTTGTAAAAGCATCACAGATTTCTAATGATCTCTGATTAAATTAGAGGACAGCATGATGGATGATGTGCCTTCCCAGCTTCTCCTCAAGGCTTGCTTCCTAGGCACCAGACAACCTGGTGTTTGTCAATCCAAAATTAAGATACTGAGATAAATGTTTTGCCACACCTCTTTGCTGAAAAGCCCTTCTATGTATTAAAGGAGAGACTGAGAAGTACAAAGGTAATGTGTATCCCTGTAACATCATTTTGAGTTGCAGAGTCTTAATTCATCTGGTCATCCGAAATTCCAGTCTCTTTACCAAATGTGACCTGCCACAACAAAAGGATTGTAAAGTTGCTGCAGGCTGAGTCAAGAATATCGCGTTTGAAGTCAGATGATCAAAATCGGTCAAAACCATTGAATTTCTGGTTTTGGCATAATTTTGTAGTCTAATGTTTCTTCTATCATCTGCCGAAATTTCGAAGCTAAATGACCAAAGCCAAGGCAAGAAATTAGCTTTGTTCTTGGTCATGATTTTCCAACTTTTGATGGAACAGAAATGTGTCCAAAGATTTGGATTTAGCGCCGCAGTTAAGACTCCACCTCTGGCAAGGAGGGAATGATCTTATTGGTCAGTGCGTGGCATCCTGCTTACTGATTGGTCATGCATAGACCCCTGCCACTAAGCTTGAATGAACATTGCAGAGGTTGCTAGGAGGGTACCTTCTGTTGTCAAGAGGTGGAAACTGTCTTACCTCACCTTGACCATGATTAGGAAAACTTAAAAATCAGTTTTCTTGAAACGCTGATTCCTTAGACCATTCAACATAATCTCATAAAATCATTGATATTTCTGCAACCAAGTACTTTTATGAGTCATATTACAATTAAAGCAGAAGAGTGAGGGAATGATGTCATGTCACTTTTAGAAAATCAACCTCTCTGCGACGTTCAGATACTTTCGGATCCTTTTGTTGCACCAGGTCACAAATGTTTATTGGTAGTCTTAGAACAAAGGCATGCTTTCATCATTATTGTGCTGGCATGGAGTGCAAATCTAATAGAAAATTTTACATGAACAAGGCAGGGATAGACCACAAGTATTCATTTCGTAATGAATTTATTCCTATACTTAGCTTTATTAATTTTTTGTGATAAACAGTTTAAGCCCTATAATCATTCCATTTTAGGAAACTGCATTTGTAATCAAGTTTGTGTGTAGCCATGAACCTGGCACAGGCTGAAGCCTCCTGGGCTCAAGTCTGTCTGGTCTAGTTTGTCCTCCTATAGTCAGTGAGTCTAGGGCAAGGCTTTGGGTCATAAATCTTATCATGTTCACTGCCTGCAGAAATGAGTAGGACTCCAGAACTCAGACTGTATTTGCTTCCCTTCTACAAAAACAATCAACGTCTCCCACACTCACCAATCAAATACCGCAGTATGGCTGAGGGGCATGATGAATGCCACAATGAACTGGTCTCGTCATATCTATTATATCAATAGGACTACTGGGACAAATGCAGATTTCATTTTTCATGTCATTCTGTATGTGGCATCTCATTTTTGGGAAGGTTATTTCCATTCTTGTTCCTGAAATTTGTGTTTGTCATGAGATGTGAAAGAGGAAGTGAAAAACATCTACTGGCCTAATCTTTGAAGCTCAAGTAAATGATATAGATTTCTACACTCAAAAGTATCATTTTGTTTCCTCCATGGAGCTTTGTGATGTCTTGACTTTGCCTGCATTTTTTTTTATTTTTTAGATCAATTCTTGTCTGTCTGTCTGTTTTTTTTTTTTCCATGCATCTCACTGTGTGTGACCATGGTGTGACATAATCTGCATCCCAATGTGGCATCATATTACTCGAATATATCACCCACTTTATACCCATCCTTACTTGCAATCAGTCATATAATTTTGTAGTTTTGCGAAGAGCTCAGTGCATATGGATCTGAAAGTAAAGAAACTCTTCTGATAAATAACTGAATTTTCAAGTCAGAAAATCACCTACGTAATTTGACATGTACAAGTTTGTAGGTCACATGACTGTAATATCTGTCCTGTGAATTTTTTAAAGGACAAGTTCACCTTCATAAACATAAGGATTGAGAGAATGTAGCAATATTAGAAGAACACATCAGTGAAAGTTTGAGGAAAATCGGACAATTCGTTCAAAAGTTATGAATTTTTGAAGTTTTTGTGCAGTAACCGCTGGATGAGAAGACTACTGCAGTGTATGAATAACTTAGATAAAATATAAAGAGAATTTCACAAAATTCCATCTTTTGAAAAAAGTACACATTCCCCTGACTCGTTACCGACAAATGTTATGGGTAATATTATTCCCCCTGCCTTTTGAAAGAGGCAGGTCAAGTGCTCTTTTATTATGCGAAAAAAGTGAAAATATGTTGAATTTTCTTTTACATTTTCTTTATACTGTTATACGCATATGACTCACAAGCTGTAGTAGTCTCCTCATCCAGCGGTTCCAACACAAAAATGTTAAAAATTCATAACTTTTACATCGATTGTCCAATTTTCCTCAAACTTTCACTGATGTGTTCTACTAATATTGTTGCATTCTCTCAATCCTTATGTTTATGAAGGTGAACTTGTCCTTTAAGCTAGTGATAACTACATCAACCTGCTTGTATTCATGTAATAGCCTACATTTTGAGATGAGTGGTGATGAGAGTGTTGATATGAATGTTATAAAATCTCACTATATCTCAATTGTAATCTCAGTTAAAACAGATGACATTCTCAATGAGTGCAAACTCAGAAGACATCTTGAAGCAAGCAATGTCACTATCAAAAGACCTACATGTAGGCCTACAAGTTTGTATAGCAGTCACTCCAGAGTGCACATAGGCTGCTGTGTTGTGGCATTTCAATATGTGCCATCATCAAAGCTAAAACAGAAACAGCAACAAATGACTGATGCTCTTTGGTATGAGGTGTTTCCCCACAAAGAGCTCATGTGTCAGTAAAGTAAATTTAACATCATGATGCATGGTAGGCCTAAATGTTGCTTGACTCACTTTTTTACGCACTTGGTTTTCTGAATTGTGGGAGAATTACTTATCGAATAGGATTTATTGTGAAGAATAAGTAAAGTTCCAGTCAAAATATCTGGTAAACCATAATCCATGCACAGACAGCATAACATGTTAATACTCATGTCTTACAAGCTTAAGCTGATAAAGAGTTTCAAGATTAATAGCAAAGCATTTTGCATCTTGTACTAGGGGTAGACTTCCTACCAATTGTTACTATGAGTTCAATGCAGAAAACTGTCTGCTCTGGAGGCTAATCTGTAGTCAGAAGAAGCCATGCAATGTCACTGCTTGTCCCTTGGTTTTATTGTGGCCTACAGTAGGAGTCTGACCAGTCATGGAATGATGCCCTAGTAAATCTTGTCTGTCTCCATCCTCCATAGGTTCACTGTCCATGTTTTCTCTAAGGAAATGATGTTTGTTCCCCACGTACTCACCAGTCACAAGGGTGATACAGTGAAAGACATTCTGAAAACACAGGGATTAATACCTGTCTAGTCAGAGGTGTGGTGTAATCTACAAGGCTTAATTGATACTTTTCATGGTGGCTAGTGTAATCCTCTCAAGTACTTTTGTCTAAGGTAATCATAGATGGAGCCACTTGTGTCATAATGAGGTTGGTGTGTGCAGACTTCTTGGCTGGTTCCTTTTACAATGTAACCGCACTCTGCTAGACTGACATGATAAGAGTTTTTTTTTTTTTATTGGGGGGGGGGGGGGGGGGGGGAGGGGGATGATGGCTGATAGTCCACAAAATTTGTGGACAGAAATGGTCTTTTGTGGAAATAAAGGACTATTTATCAGACCATCTCTCTTTAGTCAGGTGCTGAAGGTCTTTAGGTGGCCAGGACCTTTTGCTGTTTTCTCATATTTATTTGGTTATAAATTTCTCAAATCAAGTTATTGGCTTGACATATGGTGATCAATCAAGCAAACTATTGCTGTAAACATCAGGCTTGGAGTGGAGCAGCAAGGTGCTGTATTGTTTGTGACTGCAATTCCCACTCCCGACACTGATTGTATTTATCCCCAAGTAAGGACAGGTTTTGAGATTGTATCTCCCTCCCAGGGCCTTTGCTTTATTCAAACATGTTCATAAATATGCCACATTGTATTCTGGCATAATCAAGTTAAAACCCATTTTATTTGGTTTGCATGATTTTTCATGCAAATGCTCCACTTTTTGGCTTCAAGGCAAGGCAAGAATGAACAAGCAGAAACCACTCGTTAGCTTCTGTTGAGACTGTGTGAATTGGTTACCCCCTTTGGTAGCCTCCTCACTTCCATAGAATAGTGTGTTAGTTCTAGTATTGAGAGGCACTCAGACAGAAACACAGTGAGGAGGTACAGAGGGCAGAGTAAACCCTCTATTGTCATTGCTTCTCTCTGTTTACGCCCCTATTCTTGGGCTCCGCTACCCCTCTGAGATTGAAAATTTGTGTAAAGACAGAAAAAAACACAATGATAGATGACTAGCCTGTAGGCAAGCCTAAACACTAATGGGGGAAAAAACTAAACAATAAGAAACACCAGGAACAAAAGTTTTTCCCTTCTCTGCTCTGCAAGGATCATTGTACCAGATTTCTTTTGTCACTGCAGGTTCTGTAGTTTAGTTTGTTGACATAAGAACAGGTTTTATTTGGGAAACTCTGCACCAATGAAGTTTGAAACCTAAGTTGTTTGAATGGACGGATCATTCTTCGCTACATATGTGAAAGTGTAAAGCTGCCCTTCTCACCATGCAGATGAACTTTGCATTTTAAGCAACAGGATTGGTCTTGCACTTTGTGAGCACGGATATATGTCAGTCAACAAGGTTTATGTGTCTCACAGTGTCTATTCCATCTAGGCTTCAGACATAGCCTAGCACATTGGCTTTCTCTCCCTTGTCTGACCCTTCATTTACTGTGACATGTCAACAAATGATCATTCAAAATCAAAGCTAATGAATCCATACGGAGGAGTGTTGAGTTTAAAGTAACCAAGCTTTCTTTACTGATGAAGAGATACTTACTCAATTTTATAGAACCATATTCAGGTTTGTCTGAATTCTGTCTTTGCTCATCACACATTTGCCAGAGATACACCAAAGATTCATAAATAGTAATACTTCATAACAAGTTGAGAGTTTACTTTAGATGTTTCCTGCAGAGATATATATTCATAGTTCCTCTACAATGCTTAATCACCAATGTTAATCATTGATCCATTACTTGTGTTTGTGTATTGCTACAGTACAATTAACTTTTTTCCATATGTGTCATGGCAGACTTTTTAAGATAAATGTTAGTATTGAGCATTCCATTGTGTTATCTTATCATCACATTTTAACTCACAACCACTTCATTACTCTCAAGATCAAGCTTGGCACAGAAGTATCAATATACAATGTCCTTAAAAACATCAGATGTTATTGTCAATATTCTAAAAATATATATTTCTCAGAGCAGCCTTATGTTCTGTGAATTTGTTAAATTTCTTATAGAAAAAGAGATTCTATATGCCTGTAGACGTTTTATGTACATCATCACAACAATAGTATGACTGTAATCTTCTTGATAACATGATACTGTAGGCCTATACGCCAAATATTTTGGGAGGTTTTTATTTTTGCAAATTTCGCGAGTCAGGTGCTATTCGCAAATTGAAAAACACTAAAAAAGATATTGACTCAATATGAATGTGACATATATTGATCCCAATTTGAATGTGACCTGCACGTATAGGCCTACACTTCTCTGTTCAGTATACTGTACGCAAGATCGCAAATCTAACCGCTCATGAAATCATCGCAAAGTTCAGATTTGCTAAATATCTCATACAGACTACTGCAGTATTCTCTGTCTCTCTCTGATTTTGTCGGGGATCAGCCCTTGTGATGCAGTATTCTCCATCATATTATTCTAGTCAAGTCCATTGTCGGTGCTCATGGACAGCTGCTCTATGATTTGCTATTTCTAGCACTCTGATTCCATGTGACATGAAATTTCTCAGAACTCTTGAGGCCAGGGAAGAGTTTGAAACCATCACATTCCTTGGATCAGATTGCTTGGTGGGGGAAAATAATAGGTCTTTGATTTGTTTTTTCTTGTACACTTCCTCCTTCCTGTACAGAACTTGCTACGAAAGTATGACTGGCAAACTTTGACTCTGATGGGAATTAATTGATTTTGTGATTGCTGGTAGATTGTTCTCAGCATCCTAAGAAAGCATACACCATGTCTTCATGTCAAGTTGCTGCGCTGTCAAGAACAAGGGGATTGCACAAGATTATGTGCTCTAGTGCCCCTAAATTGAACAGTTTTGCAATGCACCAACTCCATGATTTTATAGCATAAGATTGAAAAAGTAGGACCAAACATTATTGTTATTTTTATAATCTGGATGCTTACTAATAAAATGAGCCTCCCAACATGAACTTCTTGAGGGAAAGGCTGATGCAAACATACGGGGGAGAACCAGAATCACATTGACTCTATCAAACCGTTTCTCAGTTTATGGTTTAGCCCCCTCAAGGAACAGGTGGAGGGGGTAAGATTTACCCCCTTACTTCTCCATTATGACAGACTTTACCCCCATACCTCTCCATTATGACAGACTTCAAGGTTCCAAGGGCCTGCTTTGAAGGAAACATCAACACAGTCAGATTGTTTGCTTCACAAATTATACCAAATTTGACGGCAAGACTATTAAGAGAAGGTTTTAGTGCAGAATAGATAAAGAATATTTGGATGTTCAATTTATATGAGACTTCAGATTTCCATCAGGTTGTCTACTATAAAGAAAAAGAAATAAATCAATATAGGAATTGTCAATATCATGAGACAATACTGTTCAGGATAGCATTTGCATCTAAGGAAAATAGCAACATTTCATTGCATACTGTAATTATACATATTAGGGAGAATCATAGTGAAGGAAACTAGACAGTTTTACAGTGCATGAATTCCTAAGGGAATTGCAATGGATTTTGGGGTGATGATTTTGTGCGTATTGAATGTGTGGATAGGTTTTGGGCTGTGTGCTTTAGCTGAAGTTGTCAGTTGTTGTTTTTTTTATCCCCTCAATTTATTGATATCAGATTTGCCTGAGGAAGGCTGAAATCAATGTTTAGTATTGATTGAGAAGACTGACATTTTCTCATCTGGATCTAGAAAGCACGTAGTGTGCAATGCCTGGACTGCTGTTATTTTCTTGTACAGACAGTAGGCCTAAATGGACAGGGGAAAAAATGGGAAATTGATTTTTAACATAGTTAGTAGAATATGTCTGGGAAAGAGATATGGCCTGCGTGATTCACTCCTGTTATCTGTTTTCACCATCAAATGTCTTTCATAAGCTCCCCTTCATTTCTCGGAGCTTTAGAGCTTTTTCCTTCATTCTTCCTGGACCTAAAATGGAGTTCTCAATACAAAATATGCAGTACATACTAGTAACTGAGCTGTATGTCCAGAGGTGTCCATAGCATATAAATCACATTCCTGCATCTCCTCATGCTTACTAGTTCTTGTTTTTGTTGAGAAACATGTAGGTACTAATTCAATAGGTATTGCTAGATATATGTGTAGTCAATTTAGTACCAAGAGCTTTATTTTAGTATAAATGATTACTCTCTAAATTTGGTAGATGATGGTTGAACTATCCAGTACATGTAGGCCTAGGTTGTCACTGTGCCTTCGAGAAGCACAGACACACTATTAACTATGTTTTGTCTCTATTAACACACTGTCTGCTATATGCATGCAGGGGAAAATGTAAGATACCATGCTTCTGCCTCGTATCACACACTGATTGTGATTTCTCAATCTACCATATTTTCTGATGTTTTATTTGAGTGTCAATATACCGGAAATACGATGCATTATTCATCCGGAATGAGCAGAGTGAGTGTCCAGCGGATGCAAAACTCCAGTCTGTATTGATTGTTACAGAGCTTTCTCCATCACACATGCATCCAACAATTGATCTGTTTTGGCAAGAAATCTATAAAGGTCTAAAAGGACTCTGGTCACTGAATGAAAGTACAGCCATAGAGCAGGCCTGAGAAGTCATTATCCACAATTCATGTTGAAGATGGGATGAGCTGAGAGGTGTGAGACTACCAGTCTTCATGGAGAGAGGGAAGAGTTAATACTGTGTGTTGTATACAGCAGGGTGTGGATTGCTAGACTTTCACTGCCAAGCAGTGGGAGGAGGCTGGATGGAGAGGGAAGGAGATTGATTAATGGTATCGTAGATGGCAAGGATGACTCACCCATACAGCCAATATGTGTACATTTGTACGCTAGGAGAGATAGGAAAATGAGGCTGAACACACGTAGTAGAAGCAGGTTTATGGCAGGATGAAGCTTTCACATTTGGTTGCATTCATTAGCAATCAGTATACACTCCACTACCTCCTCTCGTAAGCACCATTATCATAATCTCCTTCCAGAAGGGCATATTTATTTGCAGTCCACAGCACGCATATCATATTTATTTCATACAGTTATTGCTTTGTCAATGAACATTTTGTGGAAAGAGTAATTATTCTTGAATGGCTTATGCGTTTTCTCTCAATTTAGCACCCTGTGAATACAAATGACATAGTTGCCTTTCTGCAGTAGACTCAGGTTGAGTGAATGGAGCAGGAGAGGGGAGGGTATCATGAATATTTGATGAATGAAGCCAACTGAGTGCAGTGTATTGAAAAGGCAATGCAAACATTGAGTATTCATGAACAGACCGCCAAAACATTGAGCATAGTCTTCCTACAGACTGCCCCTTTTTACGCATTATGTTCTAAAGATCATAGATTTTAGCATATTCCTTGATGGAATGTAATAGTATCATTGCTAACTTCTTGAAAACTTCTGTCTGAAAGTGGGGCAGAGTTTTATGTCTTGTTTGTAATATCCATACATTTCAACTCAGTTCAATTCAATATATATCACTAACAATAGGGAGTATCAAACCCATTGTGAGCAATTACACAAAATTAACATATATTCATTTTTTTTTAAATAAAAGACCAGCAAAATAAAGGCTATACAGTGTACAAAATGACATTAGATAGGGCCTACACATTAAAAAGAAAAGACTACGGAAGAAAGAACAGGAAGGGGATAAAAGAAAATGGTGAATGTAAGCTACATAGATGTAGATCATAAGCACATGGGTTGTTATGTATAGCTGACTGTAACTTTTACACTGAGACACATACCACGCACAATCATTTTTGAATGTACTGTAATGTATTCTGTTGTGCTGTGGTTGAATGCATTCATTCCTCAAATTACTGATCATAGTCTGTCACTAAAATGTTTCCATCATTTTGCAAGTAGTATATAACTGGTTTCAGTTTTGTATAACTGACAAAAAAAATAATAGCTGATGATGTTAAACCATGAATGAAAGTGACCAAGATATTAAGGGGTAATTTTTGCCGTTTACTTTCAGATCTTCGATCATTTTCCGGCAGTCACCTTGGATCAATGACTCTTAGTAGGGACCAGAGGTTGCTCATGGTTGGTGCCCAGAATTTATTCTATATCATGGACCTTAATCAACCAATAGGAGCACAGCAGGTAAGCCACATGATGTGAGAAGACTTAAACAGGAATTCCAGACCAGTTAATAGTTAATCTGATAAGTGAGAGTAAAATTGTATCAACACAACAGTGATGATTTGATAAATATTTGATAAATATCAAAGAAATCATGAAATTGTGAAGTATTACTGTCAACATTTTGTTGTTTCACATAGAAACCACCATTCAGCAAGTTGCAAATGTAAATCTAGTGGCTGGACATGATGTCATATTTGCCCAAATTTCATAAAAGCACAATATGTGTTGTATCATATGTCAAGAATTTTACCTGTGTTCCAAGTATGAAAAACTGGTGTTTATTATATAACCATTGAACATTTCTATGTGTGGATGAGACAGATATTTGCAAAGAGTCTCCCATCATGATTTCTGTCCTATAGGGAATTCAAAACTACACATGGTACTCAGATGACACCACTATTCAGAACTGCCTGATGAAAGGAATTGAAGAGTGGGAGTGTCAGAATTTCATTGAAGTCTTACAACCAAACGCTGCTGATTCCAACAAACTCTTTGTATGTGGCACCAATGCACAAGACCCAAGATGCAGATACTTCTCAGTAAGTGATCACATGGTTCAGTGAAATCACAATGTCACTGCCAAATATTGAAAGCAGTGGCAGTTGGTAGAATGTTAGAAATAGGCAAATATTATATCCCTGCCATCCATTGCTGGAAATAGCTTTCTTGCTCATAAATTGTCCATTTTGTCTGCATATGTGTGGCATGTGATAGTGACATGATATGAGCTAGTATTTATGGCTAGCCTGCATGCTGCCTGCAATATATGTGCAGCTTACTGCTGCGATCAAACTCCTGATGGGGTTTGATCCCAAGCTTGGCCAGGAATGCCTTTTCACCACTCTCTTCCTGCTCACAGCAGACAGCCTGCCCCCACAAAACGGGCTGCAGAGAGAAAGAGAGGTAGGGGGAGAAGGAGGACATATTATCCCATGTCAAATGTTGAGTCATGGATGGATCTCTGCTACATCATGCCTAATGGAAACAAGGTTTCACTTCTTTCCTAATGAGAAGTGTCAGAGAGAGTGGGTCTGTCTTCTCTAGACGAACTGGAGAAATCCAGCACAGACTCTAACTGTTGATTTCAATACATTCAGTCCTGTCTTTTATTTCTAATCAGCTTTGACTTTTCATAGATATTGTTACAATATTTTCTTCCTTCCTCTGTATGTAAAACATTGTCCATGGATAAATGGATGAGTAAAAAAAAAATAGCTGTGTGTTGTGTCACAATGCTGTTTTGTATCAATGCTCAAGTTGATGAAATCGGTACCTCTTTTACATTAAAAAAAAAACCAACAAGGGTGAAGAAAGGAAAATGTGTTGACATTACTGCATTTAGGCTGAGAATAATTCTGTGAAGGTATTGCAAGCTTGTTAAACATGGTTCATAAGTGAAATACTGCATGCAACCATTTTGTCAATGAGTTTAGGGTGGAGTAGATTGTGTCCACTTGAAGTTAGAAATTTGTATTTATTAGAATACATGAATTTCACCATTACATTTACATCATAATTTTTTATATTTTTGTATTGTAGTAGCAATGTATTTTTTCGTGTAAACAAAGTAATTGAGATGATAATGTTGTATAAAAGGATATTATTCCTGGGCATGGTGTCCAAAAATTATCTATTTCTCATGCTTAGTTGTGTGTTTGTTTGTTTGTTTGTTTGTGTTTTTTTTTTGTAACTTACAGTTATTTCAGAATATGTGACAGTAATGTAGCACTACTGATAATATGAGCCCTATTCGTTATCTTTCTATGGCCAGGTAATATGAGTGAGTGGGGTGCATGTTATTGCCCCTTTTAGTCACAGATATGAATCAGGCAGGCAGGGAGTAACTATCAGCTGAACTGGGTCTTGGCTGGAGATTACTCCACGCACTCTGAAGACATGTCTCCTCAGTTGCACGTGACAGCAAGATAAGCCTGACTTGGTGGAGGAATTTAGGATGTAGCCTCCCCAATCATGAAACATTTAAGGGAAATTCTTCACCCTGATGGCAGAAATCTAGACTGTCATACTCAGAATTACATTAAATGCAACATACGATACCCCTGATTAGAAATGATTTATGCATGCCGTATTCAGCAGAACATTTTTAACCCTGATGCCTCTGTAGTAAATACAAAATGGTAATAAAAATTTAGGAATGTAAAAAAAGAAGAGAATTTATTTGCTGAAGGGAGCCCATAGATCATGTCAGAGAATTGATCATTACACTCCTCTGAATCAGTATCTAGGCATCTCAAGTCAAAGAACCGTTGCTTGATTCCACGGCTCTGAAGTTAAATAGCTTTCAATGAATGATCTTAGTTTGGAACAATGATGATATTTTCATTGCTTCCTCCATGTCTGCAATAAGGAGTTAACTGATTTTGGCTGATCCTATAGATGTTCTGTCAGCGTCAGAATTACAAGCTGGTCAGGAAAGATGTGTAGACAGCTGGAATTTTTCTTTTATCTCCCTATTGATCTGTGTCAAACTATAATGGCAAAAACATGCCCTCATGCTACACATCTTTCAATTCATGACTAATTGTGGAAGGATTCTTAATGCAAATAGAAAGGTTTTGAAAAGTCTGACGTGATACACATAACTCCTTCTGGATCCTACTTCATTTATTTTGGGTTATAGGATAACTAATGGTCCTTTAAACAGCACAGACCATGTGTATAAGCTACTGTCTGTGTAGGCATGTAAAGCAAGGCTTGGAATCCTCTTTCCTTGGGGAAAGGTTCTAGACTAACGATCTTCCTGTCTTCTAGTTTGCCAACTTGCAGTCTATGCCAAGAAATGCAATGGTGAGGAAAATGAACTTAGCACTAGTAGGTTTCCATGGCGACATGAGTTTGGGATTTTCCTCTTTGGTGGTGACGTCATCAGATTTACCCTGTTGATTGATTGGATGTGACTGATTGAGGAAACTGAATGATGCCAAAGTGTCATAGAGTCTCTATGTCAACCATCAGATCCAGGCACTTTCTATCATAGTAGGTTCCATGCCATAGACCGAAAGAAACAGAACTGGTCATTAATTTCCTCCTTTAATGGTTGCCATGGTTCAGTGAAGTAGTCTGTTCAAAGAAAATTGATGAATGTGTATTAATTCAACTTACATGTTTGCTCCTACATTTAGAATGCCAGCCTCACTCATTATGTGGAGTCATATGGAACCTTCATTTCACCATTTAACCCAAAGCAAGAAGGCACAGCTCTCTTTGCAGGTAAACAAAGCTTCAAAGTTCATCACCTTTGCCTTGAGTTTGTCCATCAGATTCTTATAATGGTGAACTGTTAAGAAGGGAAGAAAGTATAAGAAAGTTAGGTACACATACAACACTTTGCATAATGTGCATTGTAAACTGATAAGCTCTGCTAGTTATAATGTAAAATTTGTTAAAAGCTTTGCATATTTCTCACAATATAAGCAGACTATTTGGATGCATGGAAATAATGAAAAAATTTTATGTAAACTACATTTTGGGGCATTTTGTCGTATATGTTAGGGAGTAGTTCTTTGTCCTGTTTGTGAAATAAACTTAGTCAACAGGAATGAATGTAATGCAACACACATTTGGAGTATGGAATGTAGACAAGCTTATTGCATGCTACTACTATATTCATACAATGTATCATATATCATAGCAGTGCCTTCCAGTCAATGTGTGTATGTATGTGTAAACTGGACATGTATTGATATTCTATTTGCATTCATTAAACTATTTATTATTATTATTATTTTTTTTTGCACAGTAAATCAGTTAACCATGGTTTTAGATTTAAATCTTCTTTTGTAAAGATATGCCTACAAAACAACTGACATGCAACTCATCTCTTTTTACTTGCCAGATGGTAATCTGTATACAGGAGCAGCCCGGGATTATACTGTTCGAGATTCTGTCATATTTAGAAGTCAAGGACCCAGTACAGTTCTGACATCTAAAGCTATGGACTCCAAATGGCTAAAAAGTAATCAAAACATCTCCTAGACATACAATATTTGTGCAGTTAGTCATTATTACATTGTACATTGCTATGTGATAGGATTGTTGTACACATAATGCCCATTTGCTGTACACTGACAAGAAATGGAACCGCTCTTTGTTTCTCACATTTTACTTCTACTCTTTTCCAGGGTGTTATGGGTAATAACGCAGCAAATTGCTGCCAATTTCTGTGCACAGCTAATGGAGTGTGAAGGTGACAAAACCAAACATCCTGTTCATTCGGTTTGTCAGACATGCTCAGAATATACACAGACTTCCTACTTTGGCTCTGTCAAGCGGGAAAATAGAGTGGGAAGTGATAAAAGACTGTATGCCAAGTCTACTCTGCTAGCTTCAAGCGAAGGAGAGAATTTCTCCGTCACTCTCACATTCACATTCTTCCATTAATGAGAAACATCTCATTAAAATTATTGAAAATGTCATGCATATATGTGGTATTTATGTACAAGTTGTGCAGGTTTTTGTTTGTGTATTTGTTATTTTAATATAAGATAAGAACTTTCTCCGACCAACTGGGTGGATAAATCAAAATGAGTTTATGTCATTTAAATGTGATTTTGTGCTTTATTGTGTTTCTGTGGTGCGAAATTGATATCTGTTTAGCAATATAAGATTATAAGTTGTTCATTTGTGTTGCACTGGTCCAGTAACTGGTCCAGTGACCAAACCTAATTCTTATGATTGGATTTGTAACATTGAGATTAAAAGATTAAACCAGATTAAAAGATTAAACCAGACAGTAGATTATGACCCCCATGTGAACTCTCCCCTTCTTTGTCCACAGTACCTGCCTTTATTAACTCCTTTGATGTCGGAGACTGGGTTATGTTTTTCTTCAGAGAGTTAGCTGTGGAGTACACTTCTGGAGATGTAAGATTCAAACTATTATGTAACATGCCATTGAATATCATACAAGGAATGGCACATGATTGTTGCTATAACAATTAATATCAATTCTACATTTGTGCCTTCACAGAAGTGCTTTTATCCAGGTCTTTAGTAAAGTGATTGTATTGTAGTCATATTCTGACTTCAAGCAGTCCACATCATTTAAGCATCTCATGAAGACACATGTGATATTTGCTGTAAGACTGAGGCTGCCATTGTCATGTTGGTTTTCTAAAGCTTATGTTTATCACATATGGGAAGGTGGTATTTCACACTCGAGGTCCAGAGCAAGAGTGTAACACGAAAGACCAACCTATACCACAAAACTGATATGATGCATTTTTTGAAATCCAGACTAAAGGGGAATATCAGAAAGGTTATTATCATAAATTAAATTTCTTCCCAAAATTGCGGTAATTTGATATTCCTGGCATATGAGGAAATATTTTGAAAACATAATGCAGAGCAGGATGACAGATAGTGGATATGATACACTAAAGTACTTTGACATCCACACAACAGTAACTCAATTTATTAGTAGGGAATTCTGGGTGCTCGTGGTATGTGCAGATTCAGATTTCTATAAACAAGGATCCTTTTAGGTGTAATAAACACAACAAACAGCCGTGGACAGAGTGTTATACCAAGGCTGCATCAGTAGCCATGCTATGGTCTAACTCTCATTCCAGCACTGAGTGAAGAGACAGAAGGTGCTCAGTGTATGAATCATATTCTTGTTAAAGTTGGTGTGAGTTGAGTATATAACCAAGAAACTCGCAGGCAAAAATTTTTTTTAATGTGATAGTACATATATTTCAAAGACAGCAAATGTGGATTATTCATTACATGACTACAATTAGTCTAACAGAGATGACATATCTTTTTATTACAACTTTGACAAAAACAATGAAGGTAATGATCTTTTGGGATTGTGCACAAATAGGTGATGTGATAACAACCAGGAAATTTGTCTTTTTTTTTTTGCGCATTGTGTATTTGTGCAATGATTGTTCAGTTGCTAATTCTATATTAAATTGCGCAAAACAGAAGCACTATATGAAAGAAAATATTGGCTGTCAAGAAAATCTTGGGTTTTAAATGATCCACTTGTAATTCATGTCATTCTAACCCTTTAGGCTGTGTACTCCCGTGTGGGCAAGGTTTGTAAGAGTGATGAAGGAGGCAGTGGCTGGCTTTCTGCGGGAGAGTGGACAACCTTTCAGAAAATCCGCCTGAACTGTTCATTCCCAGGAGCTTTTCCATTCTACTTCAATTTTCTCCGTAAGTCTTAGTCTCTTCCCTTCACCTCAGCCAACATTGCTGAAAGCTGTCAAGTACCGGCTCTCTGCAATTCAGCTAGCCGACTTCCTGTTCCATCAATGTCTACCGCTAGCAAAACTTGAGCAGCTGACCTTATCCTACATCAGATTTTCTCTAATTTATGATGTCATTCTCATGGAGGTAGTTAATATATCTTTGAAGCTCATAATTACAAACTTGTATGTCTGTACCTCTGATTACCAGAAAATCATCAGTGTAATGAAGCTAATTTCCAAGCTATCTGTCATCACATTAGAGCACCTCGTATCACGGATTTCTGCCTGCTGAAGTCGTTATATGCATTGGCATGGCAGGGAATAACTGAGTTCATTCCAATTCCAGTCCTGCTAAATCCCTCGTGGTTTAATCAATCTTGTGCTCGCTCTCTGCAGTGCCTGAGAACCATGTAGAAGTCTGTTCTGCTCACATATGCTATCACATGTGTGTTGTGGCTTAGAAGCGAGTAATGAGTTTCTCAGAGTTCCATCAATCATCATGCATTAACAAGGTGCTCCTTAATAGTAGTAATGAAATCTTGACGATACAACTTTGATACTAGAATGATTGTATCCACATAGGTGATTTCACTTTTACACCATTGCATAAAAGAATGGATGTTGATCTTTTTAACGTAGTTGAAGCTAAGGATTAATTGCATATTACTGTGTGTGTTTGTTTACAGAGGATACTTACATGATACCAGCAGAGAATGATACAATGTTCTATGCAGTCTTCACCACTGGCCCGTAAGTTCATATAAATCATGCAGGTTTATCTCTTGTATAGCGTTATTCTCTTCATGTATTTATCAAAGAAAAGCCTTTTTCAGACATCACAAGCACACAATATTGTTTAATACTCTCTTGCATAAATATGGAGAATGCATTGAGATTAATATATTGTTATCAATTCTTGAAAGGAAAGAGTAATTTGGCAAATGACAGATCATTTTTGCTTGTTGTATTGAGTGCATTCTACTTAATGGTGATATTTTTCTCCTAGTTTAGGAGAGTTTACATTTTAAGAGTATTACATTATAAACAGGCAAGGCAAGACAAGTTTCATTTTGTGATTTCTTATCACAAACTAGAAATCATGTTGGGTGTGATTGATGTTCATAAGATAAATTTCAAACTTATATGTTGGCTTGCTTCAGATACAAATGTGTGCATTGAAAATCAAGTAGTATACCACTATTTGGTTATCTAAAATCAAGTATGTCGTGTTTCTTCTTTCAGACATGAGATTCCAGGCTCAGCCGTTTGTGTTTTTAGTCTGAAAACAATCCAAACCATCATGAATGAAGGAGAGTTCAAAGAACAGCAGGGCGGGGCGTGGTACCCAGCCTCCCCTCCAGTGTCTGACACTGTTCCCAGACCAGGAAATGTAAGTTTATAGTATATTAAAGATAGCAGGCAAAAAGGAAGTCTACTCCCATCCTTATGATTGCTTGAAGAAAGTTAACACCAGTCTGATGTTTTACTCTTTTATTTCCTAATGGTTCCTCTTGCTATTTATACATTATGCCTGTTTTTTCCACATCCTCTGACCATAAACTGAACTTTTAGTCTGAACAGATTGCAGGCAGTTTGATACTTAGTGAAGGTGTTCACTTAGGCCACGTGGAAAATCTACTGAAAACCAAACTGAGGACATAATATGCAGTTCTAAGCATTTTGTATGTTACAGACAAAAACAGTTTCCAGGAACAGGAGTAGACAAACCCTGTATTTTTTTCCCCTTAGAATGCAAGATCCTTTATCAGATATTTCATTGCATAGAAAAGGTAATTATCAAATTTAGTTTGGTAGATAAGATGTCAAGGTTTAGTGTTATTGGGGTTGATAATTTTTTTAACATGGTTGTCCTGCTTTGTTAATATATCTCTTGGCAAGACATGACTTTTTACTTTGATGAAATATTTCTATAAAATAATGCATATTTTTGTGTGTGTGATAAGATTGGAATCAACTTTGAGTAGCTCTAATATCTCTGAAAACTAAAAATGCTTGGACTCCAATGACAATTTGTGTATTCATGAAAATATGATATACATATATATTGCTAGAGTAGTTTCTGCTCAGCCCTAACTTGATATGTTAGTTGTGATAAATCAAATCTTCATCATATCTACTGCCTTATTGCTGCTGGTTTTGTCTTACAGTGTGACTTGGAGCTCAAAAGCACTTCCTGTTACCAGCATACGATGGATAAGTGCTCATCCTCTGATGCATGAATCTGTGCCGAACCATAACAACCCACTGCCTATCTTTGACCTAACGAGGGCAGACTTCAGGCTGACACAGTTAGTGGTTCATAACCAGCGAGGGGTTGACAGAGACTACAAAGTTCTCTTCTTGGGCACAGGTAGGAGTGATAACAACCTGTGCATATAGACAATAGTTTCACATATGTTTTACAAACTTTTAGGTCCTATCATTGACTTCAAAAATGTTGTACTGTATGGTAGTAATCTAGGCCATCACAATTTGATTCCAGTAAGGTTGAACAGTTGAACTGCACATGACATTGTAATTGAAAAAAAAAAAAAGCTCCTGCAAGCAGTACACATAATGTATGCAGACTGTATCTTATAATGAATTTTGTGAAGGGAGATAATGCAATATGTTTCCAGTGGAGGTATTAAGCTTTATACATGATTTGGTTCGGATCAGTGTATCTTAAATGTAAAAGTACCAACTTTCTAGCCTTGAAAGTTGATACATGTATCTTTTCCTTATACAGATGACAGCCGCATCCTAAAAGTTGTCCTGGTCCCAACAGAAGGGGGCAGTGTTCAGTCCAATCTTCTGGAGGAGATATCTGTACGCCCTCAGCAGGGTCAGAGAAAGTGATTAATATGGAGATAGTCCCAAATCATGAAGGAAAAGAAGTTCTCATTGTTCACACTGTCAGCTCTATTGTAGAAAGTCCCACTACAGAGATTGTAGCAACTACACCAGCAGATGGTAAGTGATGATAAGGATCTTCATTGTCCTGAAGTCTGAGATTTAGAATCATGTTGTTCTTTCTTATCAATAGTTAAATATTAATTTCTTGATTACTCATTTTGTAAGAAAATATTCTGATTATAAGTGCTGTCATGTGAACCCCCATGGTAAGTGATACGGCTGAGTGCTCGCAAAGTGATTTTTTTTGTGTGTGTGGTGTGTTTGTTAATTTTTTCTGTTGAAGTCACAGTTCAGCTATGTGTATGCTAGAGCAGAGAAAATAATTGTGACAGGCATGATATTCTGTAGATTTAAATCTGATATCAGATTTTTTTTTTTTCTCAAGTCTATACACATTTTGCTTTTTTCATGTATCAAAATTACTTGAAAATTTTGATTTTCAATTTTTTTCAACAAACCTCAATATCATCCCTGTTGTGAAGAGACAAGTGTGTTTGATATTCAGTATGAGGAAGACGTGATTGACAACAGACTCCAGTCCAAAATACAGGCATATCTTGTACGAATGGTTTTGTGTTTGTTGGTTGGATTTGATTTTGTTGTTGTTGTTGTGTTGTTGTTGTGTTGTTGTTGTTGTTTGTTGTTGTTGTCATTGTTTTTAAAGATTTGACCAACTTTCATCCTTCTTGACTTTCAGTGGCTGTGTACAGGATCCATACTGTGTGTGGAACAACTTCAGTAATGAATGTTATGACTTCACTGGAGATAACTCTTTGTAAGTACTCATTATGTGTCAATAGATTGCATACGTGTTGCCAAACTATGCATTTAAGATTTTAGTTCCATTGTTTTTGTGTTGTTGGGTTTTTTCTTTCACCACAATATGCACATTTCCTTGCTGATGTTGTTAAAGCTGTCTTGCAAAAATATGTAATGTATGGAAAAGATATTGGAAGCAATGGAAATTCTTTGAAATAGCATGTGCATATTAGGGGTACATATTGTAGTAATCAAGATTCTGATTTACAGAGTCTGTGAAATGAAGCAGATTGTTTGTGGTCAGAATTTTGTTGGTCTTTTAAAAGGAAAATACTGGAGGGCTTGTTAGAGTGTTCAAAACATTTCTGACAATTAACTTTGTAGTATATCAACAAATGAAAAACGGAGTAGTGTAACTGTGGTTATACCAGTAATTATGCCAATCTATTGAATGCTTGACAATTCTTTATGTCATGTGAAGAATTGAAGAACATCTGTGTTTTTATCTTCTAGTGATGATCAAGATGTTTCTGCAATCCAGGAGTGTCCAGGTAAGTCAACTACAGTATGTCACTAGTAGTCTTTAGCTGTGAGAACATCAGGTTTATGTTGACTCAACTCTTTGTCATTCACTGGCCTGTGTTTCAGCAAGCTACAGTTTGTGTGGTTTTTGTTTGTTTATTTGTTTGTTTTGATTTTTCAAAAGAGCTTACATGTGATTCATTCTTGTTTGTCTGAATATCAAGTATGGAATGTTAGGTTAATGTGACCAGATTCTATTACAGAGGACATTTAATCAAGAATATAATGTGACGTAATGATTACTTCAGGGTTCATTGCACATTTGTTAATGAGTTGCTTCTTTTCACTTTCTCTCAACTGATGTCTGGTCTGCATTCTACATCATGTGATCTTGTGGTCATGTGATATGTCACATGACATTCTACCATCTTCTCCTGTCTGCTCCATGGCCATTCATCAGATGGTGAGTGCTACAATGTGTTCGCAAGGATTCTTTTTTTATCAACAAATTATGTTCAATGTCTGTTCTCAGTGAGAGAGAGGTTTTTTTTTCTGAATTATTGATATACATCTTTTTTTTCCCGAGATGTATTGGTGTCAATGTTCACCATAAGTCATTTTTCATGGAAATTCCATATTTCTATCTGAAGGAAATTATGCATTATATGTTTGTCTGCATTTTGCTTTAGTTTGATTACCACTACCTTCTTTGATACCAGAATGCCGATTGCATCACAATGTTGGAGACATTGGATTATGTTACCCTTTCCTCATTCATTATTGCTCTAAATCCTGCCTACCAAATCTCTTGGTTGTCATTTACAATCAGGTAATCCACAGCTAAATCTGTAATGCTATCAGCTCATAGCTTCAAATAAAAATGAAAAAAAAAAAAAGTTGCCTAGAAAGTTAACATGTCTGCTCTTTGCACATGCATCAAAAACTGTCCACATCCTCACATGAATCTTTCACTGCTCATACTGACACATAAACTACACAGTGTATATATCATTCAGCATTGCATGGGTACACTTTTGACTGTCGGAGCATTGTGTGTATTTCCTTCTCAGCTGGCATGTTTTCAATGTTTTCTTTCACATGCCATGTAGCTGTATCCCACTCATATCTATAATGCAAGTTCTACTCTTATGATGCTCACTGATATTTTATTGACTAACCGACCATGAAAAGCAATCATTCTTAATCTTAATTCTGCATCCCTGATGCATGATCAAGGAAGATGCTGAAGGCCTTTATTGCAAAGACTGTCATCTACTTTACTGCCTGGGATAATTGCTTGGAAACTAAACATGAAACTTGCATGGCAAGTGAAAAGATTTATGTCATGTCATTTGTTTTATGATATTGATATGATTTATGTGGTGCAGATGGAATCATTAACCAACTAATTTGGTCAGAGGGGCTCAAACCATGTCATCTTACATTTTGTTTCTTCATGTTATTGTTGCTTTTTACGACATGCCATGCTTATTTGAGTTGATTTGTCTCACATGAAATATAGCACAGGCTGATGCTCAATCCTAGGAGGGTTTGCATCAGTTTGGAGCCAATGCATTTTATTTCACTTTTCAAGAATATGTCACATTTATGATTACTGATCTTGATGATTCAGAAAAAGCAATCATAGTTCATTTTCTGGATTTCATGCAATATGTTCTGTTGACTTATGGAATATCATGCAGTTTTAATTTTCATGCACCAGAGAAATAACTTGTGAGTTCAAATGATGAAGTTCTTGTCTATCTCAAGAACATTGTGCCTTGTAATTCATTTCTAACTGGCATAATAATAAATCTTGTATTGCTGTATCATTTCTGTGTTCTAACCATACTAACCTGACTTGCTTGTATTCCATGCTTGGAAGTGCTTTTCTCTGACTCAGCTAACCACCAGGTATGAGGAAGTTAATACATCATGTACTGACATACACAACATTTAAGGTTATTCAAAACTTTCTATGCAATATTTAGATTTAAATGCAACATGTTTAAGGGTACAGCCTACCTTTGAAGTAAGAATTCCCTCATCATTTTTTTTTTTTTACTTTATAAAGTTGTGCTTTTCATAATTAGAAGAGAAATATACCATGTGAGCAATGAAGGGCATGACCTTATCTTGTTGCCCTGGAAGTTGAGTTTACCCAAAGCTAGGCTGTACTCTATGTTTGGCTGAAGTCCTTTCTTTCATTGTGCTCTATTAATCATATTTGCTTGGTATTATGTATGAATTCATTTCAATATTTTTCTTTGCTTTTCAAGCTCTCAACAATGTTGATTCATTCTTTCTCTTTATGTCTGTTTCCAATCTCTTCTGTATACTCCGTACTCCTAGTTCTTCCTATTCAAATTCCAACTACTTCTGCTTTTCAAACATCTGAGTCTACATCTGAGCCAGGCTCCTCTCTTGACAGTCAAATAGAGTTGGGTTGTGAAGGTATCTCTACTTCCTCCATGTCAGTGTGTGGTGTTGCTACAGAAACCTACCAGTGATAGAATTAGATTGGATTGGTATCATGATACGTGTTTATAGCACATGTGATTTACTACACTACTCTGTTCAGAGTGCACTCGTGTGACTAATAAATGACGCTCTCTGTAGTGAATAGGTCTCACTGAGTTTTCCACGTGGTGATGTATGATAACTTTCACACTGCATTATTTGTAATAATTCCCCAAAATTAAACAGATGTCAACTCCAAAATGGCAATTCACTGATGATATAAGTTAATTGAGCAATCTTCCTTTCCCGAATTACAGCTAATTAGAGTTATTTATTACTGATTTATTCTAACTTCCCTGTGGTGTTCAAGTGTATTAGGCACTGACAGGCAGTGAATTTTGTCAGCTACTGTGAAAAGTTTGCAATCACAGGTACACTATGGAATAACAAAATTTTATAAACTCAAAGATGAGGGAGTAAATTATACAATTCTTACACTTGTATATTATGGCAATTCTTTTCCACAGGGATCTTATGATGACTTAAAGTGCAGGAATTTCTTAGCAGAATGAAAGCTGTTGGTACACTGTTGTACAGTTGACCAATTGAATGAAAGAAATTTATTGGAAGATTTATAAAAAGAGCGATGGAATGACTACTACCTGGTACACAAAAAATGAATTTACTTTTGTGTGCCTCTCAACCTGGAACCCTGTAACACTGCCATGATATGAATGAAATACTCAGCCACTCTCACCTCATAGCCTCTCACCTCATAGCCTCTCACCCTGTATACCTCATGTCTTCATTTGCTGCTTTTCATATTACTATTGATAACATTGAAGTCTTGTCAAAGACATGCTTCACTATCCATCTTCCCTTTTCCCTCTGCCTCTTAAAGTTATCAGAAGCCGTTTATTTTTATTTGTAGTGCTCATAATTTCATGTTAATGTTTGTACATTTAGTTTGTTATGTTATAGTGAGGTTACATGTGTGTTTATACACAGTAATTTGCACTTGGATTGTTATTGATATTTTAATTTGCACAAGTGTGTACATGTTTCTTTTGTTTGTTGTTTTGATTTGAGTTTTGATTTGCTGTGCCCCACTTTAATTTGCCCCTTACCTGACACCCTTCACTCCCTCATGTGCATGGTACAGAACCACCACCACCCACCACCCCTCCTCCTGAGTGTATCTGTGACACCTCGGCGCCTTCAGCAGGATCCTCTCTCAAATACACCACTACCATGGTTACCACATCACCATCTACTGCCCCGCCCACCACCACAACTGGTCAGTTGCTTCTCTCTGGTCTCTTAAAGTCCTTTGGTACCAAGAGTCTTGGAGGAATTACATTGTTTTATACTCATGAAATGAATGAATGTATGATAGTGACATGGTATGAATGTTGTGGTGCTGAGTTTAACTTGAGGACTGACACAGAGAATTATCTGGAAATTATTAACAACTTTGATTTTTCTGTAACCTGATGATCTGAAATATGGCACTACATCAGAGTTTCAGACACGATGTTTGTCATCTCTAATGAGAAAAGATAACACCATAGTGATGGAATCCACCTAGCTTTCCCCGAGGCCTTGATATTAGTATCACTTGTCAACTGTCAGTCTTTCCTGAGCAGAGTGCTTTGTAAACATTATTGTAAGCATTACAAAAGCAAGTGTGCTTCTCAGGTTTTTTTTCTCTCCTAGGACAAAATATAGCTTGAGATTTCCTTCTCCCTCAAATAAAATTAGCCATCTGGTAAGGAAAAAAAAGTGTTGTTTGACAGTCCAAAGAAAAATCTTTTTGATATCAAGTCTTGCGATGTCATCTGTATCATTTTCTCTTTCTCTTTCCTTCCTGACTACATTGAATGACCAAATGTTTCAGGTCAAGATTGTAAGATGTCCATAGATATTATTCATAATTCAAGACTGCAACATTTAAGTGAGTTCTTTCACTTATTTGAATATGTCACTTTGATGTGGTTTCCCCAAGAGCATGTTGTGTGAGGTAATGACTCAGAGATCATAAATCTGATCTTGCTGTAACCCTGACTGTTTACTCAACCAATTAGCATATTAAGAAATTTGTAGATTTGGAGTCCCTTGTAGAAGAGATCAATATAAGTTGCTGTTTGCTTGTTGTTTTATTGTTTGTTAGTTTGTGTGTTTATGTGTCAGAAGTCACATTAAGTGCTGGCTCTTACTGTGTAGCAGAAACACTGACTAGAGGGAATAGTGCTCTTCATAGTATTTTTTGTGAAGTTATTCATTTTTTCTAGAATCATGTGTTGTCTGTTCTCTGCATTTTAGTATGTGTTTGTGGTGTTCTCTTTGGCCTGTTTGATGTTGATGCCTGTGATTTGTTTTGTGTGTGATATGGTCCATTTCAAATCATAATTAGGACTTGATGAATACAAATATTTTTTCCTTGTGTATGCAGAAAGTGTGACTGTCTTTATAGAATTTAAAGATTTAAAGTACAATAAATATGAGTGACCTCTTTTTTTCTTCTATATTTAAAGAAGATGACATAAAAAAGTCATTTCAATTAGGAGTAAATCAGCCAGTACACCCTTTGTTTTGAGAAAATGTATTAGAAGACTCTTTCATTATGGAACTTGTGGTGTCTTTTCTTTACATAATTATTATAGAGTTTAGAAACACAGTATCAGTGCTGTACATGCTAACCTTGGTCTAGTGGTGAAGCTAATTGAAGCCATTGCCATCATTTCTATCATGTTATTTTTTCTTATCTCATCATCTCATTTATATCTGAAGAAATTGCATTTGGTATCGTGCATGAGTGCATATTGAATGGTATCACACTATCTTGCTGCTGGTTAGTGCCTTCGTACAATTTATTGTACACCTCCGTCAACTCACTGAAATGATGTTCGTTGTTACCGAGATTATTTCAATTTCTCATATGACGTTGAGGCAGAAAAAAGAAGGAAAATATGAAATATGATGACAGTTGACATGTCCAGGCATTAACAAGTATATGTGCATTTGGTGATAGTGGCATGCTGATAGCATCTTGCTCTTTTGTTTCTGTTTTTTGGTTTGGT
Organism: Diadema antillarum; assembly: GCF_040938485.1. Classification (NCBI taxonomy): domain Eukaryota; kingdom Metazoa; phylum Echinodermata; class Echinoidea; order Diadematoida; family Diadematidae; genus Diadema; species Diadema antillarum. The sequence goes on from NW_027271559.1 coordinate 223,146, forward strand.
TTTTGTTTTTAGCTTTGGCTGTGTATTGTTTTATTTTTCTTTTGATAATTTGTGTTATGTAGCAGCTGTTTCCACAACAACAAACAGCATTGTCTCCACAACACTCCCTGAATGGACGACGTCTCTTACCTCCTCACCAGTCCCTACAGGTACATCCCGCCCTATGTTCCCCTTTTCTTGTCTGGCTGGATCTGTTTGTGTGCCTTCTTTTTGTCTATTTCATTGGACCTTTGTATACCAACATGTGTTGCATTTCAATCCCCTCTGTCTGTACCCATCTTCATACCTGCGTTGTATTCTTGTGATGGTCCGAAAAGGAGACGAAGGAATATGAACTTCTGACCTGTTTTCATTCAGAGTAAACTTCATATTAGGTAAAAAAATCCCCACAAAACAAACTATGGTATGATAATTTCTGTTTTAAAGCCCCCCCATCCCACCATTCCCCATAAAATAAAACAAAACAAAAGCATGCAAAGTAAAACATCAACACATAAACATCATCATATGAAGAGCAGTTTCCTAAATCAAACCCTTCCTCTTTTAGACTTTCTTAATGTTTGATCAATCCACAATGTCTTGTAGTAATCTATCGTTACCTAGAATCATATATTGTACACATTGTGGCAAATGACCATAGAATACCAAACTATAGACACACCTTGTTCCATAGCCAGTTCCAGTTATATTTCCCTCCCTCATCTTTTGTCTTACCTTACCCTGTCGCCAACCCCCACAGATAGTGTTGATGTTATTTATGTCATTGTTTGTTTTGTATTGGAGACCCCCCCCCCTCCATAGACTTTGTGCTTCTCATCCCTCCATTGTAGATGTTATCTCCCCTTCTCTCTGTGTATTCTAAACATGACATTATTATGCCTCGTACTAACTGTGTACCTACATGTACTACTAAAAGTCCTCATGAAGGCACTACAAAAGAAGTGAGACAGTATTATCATAAGACTTAAATTTCCTCCTCATTTTTTGTTAGTAATTAGGCACAATTGATAGTCACTTGCAAAGTATAAATCATTTGAAAATCATAACAAGTGGAAATGTTGTAATCCCCACACCTAATCTAGATAGGGAGCTATTAAATTCAATGAAAGATGTGTAAAGTTAGTCAATTAGAATCTCCATCAAGTCCATCAAGTAAATATTTTGGATTGCGCATCCAAACCACTGTTGGTTTCATATTCTCATTAGCTTAGATTCAGTCAATATGTTCAGTGTTATGATTGCACAGACAAGATAAGCTGACACATAGGTATGATTTTTCCTGATTAGGAATAATCAAATAATGTATCTTTGATAAAGGTTCTTGCATTAACCAGTTATGTCTTTTTGATAGAGTTCTTTGACTTTGGGTTAGGGAGAAATATCATTCTTTAAAGAGTACAGAAAAATGTGAGAAGAGAGTTTAAACATTGCATTTCTGCCTTTGGTCATACTCTGAAGTTTAATCTTCTCTAGGTTCAGTAGTAAGCAATGTTCCTGTTTCAAATATTGCTCTATTTGTTTTCCCTTTCCCTCCCATGTCATGTGACTGAATTACTGTGAGATCCCAGTCAGTCTGCTTGTCCTCCTTCCTATTCATAGTTCCACTTTAATGTGGTTGTTGTTGTTTTCATCTCTTTTGTTTTGCCTTTTCATGCTTGGCAAGGATAGAAATCCATATTTGGACTGAAGTAAGGTTTGGATTGATTGTCCATGTTGCAGTCTGTTTGACATTATTTGCTGTGACTTGTTCCTTTAAAAATGCAGTCTATTCCATGTCTTTCATGGTGATCACCATTTAAGATTAACTACTTCATGAATATGATTGAATTTTTTTTCTCTCTCTCATGTTCCTTACAATTCTGTTAGTGAATGTGCTTTAAGTTTAATGTAAGAAGAAATATTTATCACTTCTTGGATTATACCCCCTGTTTCCCTCCACATGCTTCAGAGGATGTACAGATGTATGATACAGTTATATCAAGCACAGGGTTGGGATTTGTGTTGCTTTTATGGAAGGTATTCCAATTTTTTCCACATGCTCTCAAGGATATTGCAAGTGAGGTTGGGTAACTTAGATATACGAGTGTTGATTTGTATATCAATTCGACTGATTTTAACATATCTTGAACCTTTTTCTTCCTGTACTACCCTCACATGCTCTGTCCATCGGTTGAAAAAAAAAAAATGCCTTCATTTGAACATACAAACAATCATACACACACACACACACACACACACATTCTTAAATTTTTGTACAAAAAAAAATATATATCATATAGCAAACAACCAAGAACACAGGTCTGATATCAGACATTAGAAACCAAGCAATCAAACCAATAGAGTCGGTCTGTTTTACACTATGAGCTGATAGCATTCTGTTCTTTCTGTTGGACTGTAGGTCTATCAAAATAGTTGATTCATTGTTTTTCATTATAGTGGTATTCTCCAGAAATACACATTATCTGCACCAGTGTTCAGTTTCCTCCAAATTCATTCTGGTTGTGTTCAAAAGATGGTTTAGGGTTGTCTGTCATGTTTTAGTGGAAGTAAACATGGCAGGTAGTGCTCCCTCTATAGGTGAGGTTAGGTAGAAGGATGGTGTTGTGTCTGTCTTCAGGAATCACTGATGATTTGATTCAGTACTCTACTCTAGCCTCACATGTTGAATGACACCTTTTCTACCTACCAGGAGATGGTGATGTCCAAGGGAAGTCCACTGATGACAGTCCAAATGCCTCTGGCTTGGACAACAACTTATCAGAAGGCAAGCTTACCCCATCTTTGCCCCCTTCCACCACCTTTAGCAACAATATCGGCCCCCTTGGTAAGATCTCTCAGTTGGTTCTTCACCTCATTCCATGTAGCCATGACATCTCATGAGCTAACACCAGCCATCTTATAGCTCTCCTGCCTGTAAGGTGCTGCTGCCCTCATTTATGTGTCCATAATCCTGTCTAGTGGTAAACATTAACCCACAGTCATTATTAACATTGCAGGGGAGATGGTATGCAAACCATTTCCTTTCATATCAGCCCAAGGCAAGATTACTAAAACACAAAAATTTCAAATGTTTCTGTGAAAGCTAGAAATTTAGAAGCAGTCTTCAGCTTGTTTTTTGAGATGTGCTTTAGGACATATTCAGTTTTGTTTAAAAAAAGGAAAGAAAGAAAGATGAATAATTAAAAGGCAATGTAATAGTCATTGTTTCACATCAGACATCAGATAAATTTACTCCCAGGTATAACCTTTCCAGTCATGTTGCAATCACATTTTATAGTCAAAATTTAAAACCTATGCGTCCAAGGAATGTATATAAAAGCCCATGTATTCATGGGCCAACCAGGTAGAATCTGTTATAAGATGAAAAAGCCACAATCTTAGCAGTAAATAGAATTTTAAAAATAAATAAATACAGGAAAGTTTGCTTATGGTTTATGAAAAGCTTCATTGTGGAAAATTTGTCATGCATGCCATGCCTGCTTGTCTAAATGGTAAAAAAAAAAATGCTTGTAAGCTTGCAGAATAAGCTACTAAACTTCTGTCCTTCAACTATAATGCATTTAATGATTAACTTCCATGATATACTTAATGATTAATCCCTCCATCTCATGAAAATTATATATTGTATCCATGTGTCTGCTTGCCTATCTTCTTCTTTCATAACTATGAGTCTTTGTCAATGCCTGAAAATCTCAGAATGATGAAATTTGGCTGATTAAGGATCCAAAAATATATCATTTCTTTCTCGGGGTCGTTGCCTGATCCTTCCTATACAAATATTATGTAAGAGTGAAGACAGACAAACGTAGGAAGAGGAATCCTTGTGCATCCTGAGTTTGTGTATGCTATGCGGAGGAGAGACTGTGATGATGGACTCGTTTTGACTTGGTCAACTCATTTACTTGGCCAATTTTATTCTAGTAAATTTCCAGTATATTCTTTCATGATATATTACAGTCTTCCTCATCCCTGTCAATTTATAACTTTCCCTTGTTCTCCTGTTCTGGAATGTTAATTATGCCCTAGTGATCTCTGATGTGGACATACTTGAGGTTGCCACGGCAACCCCCAATGAAGTAGATGGTATCCATGGTGATAGACATGTAGTCAGACCTGATGTTTTTGAGTGTGAGTAGCTGATATGGGATGTAGGACATATAGCATCTGGTGTAGATTTCTGTTAGTCTATGAATGCACTCTGTATGGTTTGTGCATGTGAAGTGTTTTTGTCAGCTGGGTAGCCTACATGTGTTGATCATAGCATGTCACACACAGTCCACATCTCATCAGCAAGCTATTTCTTGTCCCATATTTATTTTGTTCATCAACACAAAAGAGCATTTGATTTCTAAAAATCTGTAAAACTTTGCTTGATCATTTGTCCCTCTCTCTGTTGTGCTGGTATGATTTCTCTTGCACAGAAAAAAAAAGTTGTTCTGTTTCAGGAAGATTTATTTTGTTGAGGATGTGCTTGTTTGTGAAGGTAGTGTAGTTGGAGTGTTTAGGTAGTGCATGATGTCAAGTGATTCCACAGAGCATGTGATGGCTGGTGAGAGAGTTATCATGGAATGAGAGGAAGAGCTATGATGTGATTCATCCAACCAAGTTATGGTACATGACAAGAGCTATGATGTGATTCATCAAACCAAGTTATGGTACATGGCATGATCACTGACAGAATCATTACAACTTCTGCCATACTTGATTGATGACATAATCTTAGCATCTGACACTCTCCTGTAACATTGACGTATTACTTGGTAATTCTGAAATATTTTTGTTGACAGACAAAAAGAAAGTTTATCATCAATATCTCTTTTTTTGTCTCATCTATATTTTCATTCCATCTGCTTCGTGCTTCTACTAGAGGGTGGATGTAGAGGTTTTGGTGATTTTGAATCTTTCTTCATCAACTCAATTCTAACATGTCAAAAAGTGAAGAATTTTAACAATGATTATGTTATAATGTTGATAACTTTGTTATGTACCTGTGTTATGTGATTTATGTCTTCTCTAGTCATATAAATGAATGAAGTCTTTTGCAGGGAAAAAAATGTGTCTCCGTAATATTTTGTCATGATTAACATAATTGTGTTTAACATCAATTTTTAGAATGAAACAGGAAGTACTATGCATTTTATAATACAAAAATGATGGTGGATAACAATTTATTTGTTTTCTTCATTTTGCTGTTAACATTTTTTATATTGAATTATCCTGTAGTGCTAAGAATATTTACCATCAGTTGAGTATATAAATGTTTGATGTGCATAGTGACCAAATCAGGGCCTTAACTTGGCCTGTGATGATAAACTGAGTAAAAACCACCTGCCATGCATGACCACTCACATAGAAATATAGCTATGATGCTGCATGGAGAGCTGCATGTGTCAAGATATGTTCATATTATCACACTTTTACTGAGGATTGACTGCTTAATCTACAAATGAAATAATGAAATTCTTCTTAAGCTACCTTTTGAGGAATGGAATGATGAAGCTATTATTTATCTACATATGCAAAGAATGGAGAGGTTACATTCTATAAGGCTGTCTAAGCAGTCCAAGTTCTAAAATCACCTCCTTTTGCATGCTGTTACTTCACGTATTCCCTCTTACATTATAAGACAGTCCCATCCTGCCTGTGATTGCTTTGCATTTGGATGGTTCATTTAAATGCACAGCTTAACAAAGATTCCAGCTAGCTGAAATCTAATCTGTTTGGTTTCACATTCTCCCAAGTGTTTTGATATTTTGTTATGACGCTGAATTAAGATATTTCTATATATAGAAATAAGATTGTGGGAATTAGTGACACACAAATTACTATCATACTTTCATGTCAATGCAGTATTGCTATTACATTAAAGAACAGATATTACTGTGGTGACATTTTTATACACAATTCATTGTACTTGAAGTGCACTGAAAGCGTTTTGCCCACTAAAATGTCATAATCGAGCAAAGTTCCCCATTTTCTTATAAAGCCATTGTAATATTAAAGTGTGTCCTCAAGATGAACGAGGACAAGAGAGCTTTGTAGTGATACTGGTAGACTGCCCTTTCTGGAAATAGAACACTGATTTTATGAAGAGAATCTAGAGTCTTCACCTTAAACCTTGTGATGCCTTGTATCAGAATGTTGAAAATGCCTCTCAATATGCATATGATGCACAATGCATGCTGGTGCTATAGCAACACTACCCTTGTATGTTTAGCATTATGATATTGATATAGTATTGTAAATACCTCATGTTAAAATTCCTGTGGCATTGACTTCAATGGATGTAGATATATTCGTATTTGTGTCAGTATGTCTATATTTTCATATATACTGTTAGGTACTTTCAAACATGATTCGTTATTGGAATTTGAAGAAAGCATCGCAATAATGAGAATAGAGAAATGTCGGTTTGTGTGCATGGGGTCAGTGGTACATGCAATACAATATCTTCATAGGAGTCCTGAGAGATGTTATGAAAAATATGTAGTGTGGACAAAACAGGTTCTCACTAATGTCTGTATGCATGTTGTAAATTAAACAGTAAATGCTACTAACAAATTCAGGGATTGTTCTTGCACAGTCCATTAAGTTCCATTTTTGTTCTCCAATCAAGAAGTTACCAATATTTCCTCTCATTGCCCTGACTTTGTTATCCCCTCAGATCCTCAAAAGAATTACAGCCTGCTGGACCAAGGCAATGTGCTAGTCCTGGTCTTCCTCATTCTGGGCTGGATCCTCTTCACCTTCTGTGGATTGGTGGTCCTGTACCAGTGCTACAGTCGACATCATAAGGGTATCTATCAACCTACTGGTACAGATGAAAGCATCTTGAGTGCAAGTAAGGTTTCTCTGATCTTAGTAATCTCCCAGCATGCTGTGACTGACTGCTGTGTGTCTAAAGACCCTGGCACAGCTCTCCCTCCTCCGATCCCAATTCAAGTCATGCTTGCTTCTGATTGGACCTCCCTAAGACTTCTCTTCACTGAAATCACAAAGTGATATTCCAAGTGGGATATTCAGTTTCTTCTTTCTGTCAAACTCTACATGACTAAAATAAGTAGTGGACAGTTTTATGATTAAAATGTAAATTATTAATTACTTGCACTCATAGACACTTCAAGTTTCTTGAATTCTGTAGAAATGGGACAGCCAAGGTAGGTCTTGTTTTTTTTTAAACACTTTTTGCAGTTAGGCTTTTTATTTCACTTTTTTATGAAGACTACAGAGTGGCAAGGGAATTAAAAGTTAAAATTTGATAGATGTAGAGCCTATCTTATCCCAATTTGAAGACTATCAGCTTATAAACAAGATATGGTTATAATACACTTAGTAGTACACTTTGTCCTTACCTCCTAAAAGTTTTGTTAGAATATTCATTTCATAGAGAATTAATCTGCAGGTAAATTGTCTTTGAATGTTCACTAGTCAGAGGAATAACAAGAAGAGCTCTTGCTATTTTTTAATAAATGAAGAGTGATTTTAATAATTTCAGATTGGCTAATTTGAAAAGATGGTTAGGGACTGTGTTAAGTTAGAGGGCAAAATAAAAATAAGAAATCCCATGCTACTCATTGAGTATATTAAAGACTGCCAGTATAAAGGGTTTAGTATCTTCAGGTGGAGGTTGCAATTAACCCAATCAAATTTCTGTTTTTCACATGTCACATCAGCATGCATCAACATTATTTTCACTCTGTTTTTGCATCTTGTCACCTCCATTATGTTACTTGCTCTTTTTCCTGTTGTACATTTCACATGTAAATGCCTTACTTTCATCCAGTTTGTATGCTATCATGTCTGTACAGCTCTTCAACGTATTAATGCTTCCATTTCTTGCATTGAGATATTTTGCCTTTCGCTGTATGATGTCATAGTCAGACAAGAAACAAAGTTGATTTCCAAGTTATTCTTACACGGTACTTTTTATCTTTATTAATATTCCACAAGCATTGTCAATTTGTGCTTCAGCAAGAATTTTTAAAAGTGAATTTGTTGATATGTTTCATTTTATGATATTATACAAAGACACCCAAAAGTTTGTGTAATATCAAGTAGTATACTTGGTCTCATCAAGAATCAACATGTGCAATGAAATATTATGGGGGGGGGGGAGGTGGAGGAAATGGAATATTTGTTTGAATTATAGTAATATTCCAGTCATACCTGCGCATACAATATTTGTTAAGTATAATTTAAATAAAAACAATTTATGCTGTCATTGTCTGCATGGGTAATGGGAGTTCTTTGTCAATATCAAAATGAGTCATCAGTTTGTCAACATGTGACAATATTCAGATGCGTTGTCTCAGCTATTTGTCAGTGTCTAAAAAGGTGAACAATGACATTTCATATTTCAATATATGGAGCCCTGGATCTCTCATCATATGACATCAGTTCTTCTCTCCTTCTACTTTCCATGCACCCCATGCCTTCCATGCACTCAACATTTGCCAGCAATGCACTGTTTGCCTGATGTAGTAATCTAATGTGTAAGGCTTCTGCTGTATGACTTGTTTAGAATGTGATAAGTTTGCTTGAAAGCATAATGGCTGCCTGTGTGCTCAGAAAATGATGAGATTTTAAATCTACAGTAATCTAACTTAAAATACAGGACACTCAGATAATCATTATGAAAAGACACAAGATTCAGTTGTGCATGCTTTGTATTTTGTGATTGACATTATTTAATATTACATATTTAGCATATCAACTCTATCCAACAAATGTTTAAACCAACTGATAATAGACTGTTTTGTACAATGTTGCATGAGATAATGGTATCATGCAAGTCCTAGTGAAATTAGTTTGCTGGTAAATACTGATATGAGAGAGTGCTACAGATATAGAAATGACATGATGTATGAGGCATGCAAAAAAACAAAAAGCCAGACATCAATAATTGTGTGTTCATTGTTACGATAAAAGTGATCTTTTCATGTCTCTTTTTCCATTTCTCCTCCCTCATGATATATTCACTCTACTTCGCTAACCAATCTCTCATCATGTCTTGCGATGTGCCTAACACTAAACTGGTATGTGGTACACTAATACGTATTTTTGTCCTTATCAATTTACTGATATTGTTCATCACTTAACAGATTTTAAATCACTTCTGAATAACAGTGTGATCATTGTGGCTACAGTATAATAGCATTCTTTGTAAAGCATATCTGGTCTTGTTTTTCATAATGTAATGTGATATCTAAGAAAACACAAACAACTAAATAAGCAAGAAATTTCTGCAAAGGTATGATCAAAATTTCTGTCATTCCACTGCGTCCAAACTATGAAATGAGATGCTTTCAGTATTCATTTATCTTGCTCTTCATTGTGCAAACATTTGAGAATGTTTCAGTTGGAATTGACATTCCTCTTTTTTTTTTCATTTTGCCTGGTATGGTACTTCAGGGTACATTATGTACATTGTACCCAATACTTCTCATTCAGCTAAATTCATGGATGTGCTGAAAACTTTTAGTAGAAATAATGTCTTGATACATAAACATGTTTGTAGATGCTAGTCAGTTTGTCTACTTAATTCATGTGTGGCATTGGTGAAGTCCATGATTTCTGGCATCATCTTCATTATTAATGATGATGGTCTCTTCAAGCATGCAACATATTTCAACATTACTTTTCTTGTTGCAGACACACTGTATTATACCTGTATGCATCCATTGCCATCTGTACATCATATCCATGCCTCTTTCATGGTGTTCAGGGCCTATCTAATTCTTGTTGGACAGTCTTTCATTATACATACCTACCTCTAATAATATTGGCAGTATCAGGGCTTAAGGAAATCCCCAGAGAAGCAGTTTTCTTGAGATTGGGAGAAAATAAAGAGAAACAAAATGTTTCCTTCCAGACATTAGAGCAAAGATCAGAGAAACTTTTCCTTGAACTGTCTTGTCTCAAGTCTTGATGTGATATAACTGTGTTCTCTTCAAGAGAAGGGTACCAGGTGAAAAGTGAGTTTTGTCTTGTCCTGAAATGTTTGTCTTGTTCTTCTTCATTGTTTCTTGAATGTAGTAATCTTTGTATTTGTTGTGATATTGTGCAGGTTTCAGTGATTATAGGTGTTTCTTTCTTTTTGTTTGTGTTGTTGGTGTGTTTATAATGAGTTTGTCCTTTGTGTGTTCTGAAACTCCACACATTTTTCAGGGGTGATTTCAATTGACATTTATTATCAAAAGTTACATAATGGAAATTGGCCAAAAGGGTAAAATGTTGCACAATAACACACCCAGGCTTACATCACCAATGGCACATAGTGAATTGAGTAAATCACATACATGTAAGTGATTCAGTATTTTTAAAGGCCAGAAAATGAAAGCTGCATTATGAAGCATAAAGTGAACTTTGAATACCACATTGTACTTGACAGAAATTTATAGGCAGTGGCATATGTATTGTGGAGTTAGATTTACTGTTGATATTTGTTTTTGTGTCATTTTTATTTTTGCATGACATTTTGATGTTTGATATTGCTGAGAAGGTTGTAGGGATTTGTAAGATTACATTAGGGAGAAAGAGAGAGAGAGAAAAAAAGATGTGCTTATTAAGTTTTTTATGTTGTTCTTCCATCAGATCACAAGACCAAGGAGCAGAAAGAATCCTCCATCCTAAGCCCGAATGGAAAGGCACTGCACTGCGAGCCGCCTCCCAGTGGCATGCTAACGGAGGCCCCGTGGTCGCCCCCCTCCCGTACCTCCCACACACCGGCAGGGCGGGAGAGAGACTCTCTTGGACCAGTGAACGGCCACAGCCTACCTAGGCGTCCCATGCCTGTTCCAACTCCCACCGTCCCACTGGCCTATCGGTCTCCTCAATCATATGCACATACCGTAGGCTCCCTCCCCAGTCCAGCTCGCATCAATAAATACAAACACGGACTGAGCACTTTCAACAGTCTGGATAGGCACAGAACACCAGCCATTCACAATCTGTATGTAGAAAACCCACGCAGTCACGAACTCTACTCACCGTACAATGGACGAGTAATGACAGCTGAGGATAGGAGGCCCTCGGGGGCCTCAGACAGTGAGATGTATGATGATGATGTTTGGCAGCCTAGGATGGATGGAGAAGAGCTTGTCTGATCCAGCCAGGCTGTTGGAATGGATTCCCTGCCTACTGTAGGTTTGACTTGCAGCAAGAACTCGACCACTTGGATGATTCAGTTTAATGCTGCCAAATGTGTTTCCATGGCTACAGACTGATGACATCATATTCATCATGTGGACTAATGCCAACTGCATTCCTGGTTGTTAATCATCATAAACTGATCAACATGAACTTTGGATTCCTGGAGTGGAGATAGTCGGAGGATTACCTTGTGGCCAAGATGAAAACCTACGTCAGATTGATCATTTGCCTCCATTTTTATAACATTCCATGGTTGTTAGGAATGGCAGAATGCAGACCTAAAGGAAAACGAGCAGACACTTGAGGTAGACCTCCCACGGTTGTGTTCATCAGGCTCAGTGTCCATACAGGGACTGACTTTTTTGCGAACAAGGCAGTGATTGTGAACATTGAGATGCACATTCCTGCAGCTACTGTATGTTCCAGGTTTGACCAAAGACTATGACACCCTGGAGGAGAGTACATCATAAGGACTTCACCATGAGCAGACAGACTAGGGAGTTCACACACAGAGAGGAAGTCATCCCAAATATAAAGTATATGAAATGATTCCAAAAATATTGCAACTATTTTAGAAAGAAAGTGAGAATTATTTTTTATGTAGGCCATTAACAGCCAGGTCTAAGAAATCAGAAAGTAGAAGAGTGGCCACCATGCTAACTCATTGACAGCTAGTGTATAGGAGTGCTGTTTAACAAATATTTGTATATAAAGTTTTATCTGACACAGCATCACCACCAACTCTTCAGAAGATATTTATGCAAATGGATATTTATTGATTTTATTACGAAGGTTAACTGTGATTGAATTATGTGGAATGTGGTAGATGTGTATGTGGAGAGTGAATGAGAAGAGATTGCTAGATAATTTGGGATGTTTTATTTCATCAAAGGTAGCTTCATGATTATGCAACATCAGCTGTTTTCTCTTTTTCCTCACCTATGCAATGTTGGCTCGATTACAAACAGGGCACAATCTTGTGTTTATGTCTAGTGTTGCAGTAGTACCCTTGCTATTGACCAAAGGAATGACAGATTGGAATGTAGAGCTTTTTGTGTCAAAGTCTCTTGGGATCCAAGGTTTGGTGGCAAAATATATTTTCAACCCTGTCCAATGATGCACTTTCACAATAGATATACAATGCATTGTGATGCATGCCTCTAAAGTACAGAAAATATGCAAGGCAAAACATTTAAACGCTTTAAGAGATAACCATAGACCTGGGGTCCGTTTCATGAAGTCGTCACTGAAGTTTTTACATAACTCTCAGAATGGCCAAAGTTGCTCATATGTAGCTATATGAGACTTTCAAAGAAAAGAAGTCTTTCTAAAGTTAAAGAGTACATTTCTTATGAGTGAAAAATCTCCTATAGATACATGTACGACTCTCATGAAACTGACTCCATAAGTGTCAGCATCAGCACCTAACGCAAGAGATTACTTACAGATGTTGATTACTGATTACATTGAACATGTATGTATATCTGTAGGCTTCTGTATTAGATCTAGTTTGTGATGACTTCCAAACCAATGTGAGAAAATACAGGTAACCACAAACAGCATTCAACAGCTCACTTTGACTCTCTAGAAACATTGCCACGATCACCACTATGTTTGAAAGAAGTATGGCAGCTGATGGCTGCATTCTATCAGCTACATGTACCGAAGCGGAAACAATGTGATGTAAGTGGAACATGACCTTTGCATATTGGGGTTTTAGATAGAAATGTCAGAAACTATTGTTACTTGTTTGTTAAAATCTGTAATCCCTGACACATAGTACACTACACATAGCTAGCTACTCATGAATAATGTTGGATTTTGTTCACATAAAGCTACCTTCTTTTCATCATTCAAAAGCCAGCAAATTTTGTTTCAGGTTTCAAGACATAGGCCTATAGTATTCCTCAGTGAGCTTTGTATCAGTAAGAGTTGTTTTGTAGAGGCATGTGAGGATTAAATATGTTATACACATTTATGTTGTCATGCTTTTCTGGTATTCAGCTACAGTGTACCAAACATCTCTTTGACATAGCAGAGTAGCATACCTATTAAAGTTATAGTGTAGGCCACATAATGTGCATGTACCGGTAATTTTCTCAGTAACCAAGTTGAGACAGCGCCTATCATGAAATGATGTCGCATTTGTGGGTGATGGTCCTGTGCTACTTTTTAACATTTCTGAGAGTTTTAACAATGAGAACTAATTTTACTATGAAGTTTGAGTGTAGATTTACTAATTTTATAGCAAAGCTGGAACAAAGAGTATGTAAACAAGAGTTATGTGAAAATATGTACTTGTACAGATGTTGCAAAAATATTGCCCTCTATGTATTATGTTTTATGTGTCTGTTAACAGCGATCGATGTATTCTTGTAAAGTGATGAATTGTTAACATTCCAAATGTTTCAGTGATAGTAATAATTGCACAATTCCATTTGTTGTCATGGCGATTGAGTATTTGTGTGCCTTTATTTGAAGGCAAACTAGACTATTCTGGATTAAGTAGGCTAAATTCCGACATAAAAATGAATGATATGATCTGGAATCTTCCATCTAATATGAACAAAATGTTTGAATTTTAACCATTTTCTTTTTTGAGGGGGCTAACAGAGGCTATATACTGAGCACCTGCACTTGAAATTCATCCCCAAGCTGTGCATGATTTTTAAGATGTTAGATATTGACTGTTGTAATGAATTCACCAACATTTCATAGAGAAAACTGCGTTTGTATCTTTCCATGTCAGATATAATTTTTTCATAGCTTTGCAATGTTTTGTTTGAAATAATGTTTGTTCACTGCCATGCAATTTGCTCTGTGCAAACTGCAACATGCACAATCTTTTTTTAAGAACTTGGAAAGATATAGCATTATGCCGCTTTTCCTTCTTTTAACCTAAATATGCTGCTTGCAAAAATCCTTTTGTCACAAGCAAAAGGATAATACTGTGATCATAACCTGGCTGTATTATGGCATGCATCCTAAGCTATTTAAATCACTTTGCTTAACATACAAATTTTCAAAAGATTAAGTGAGAATATATTTTATAACCTGCATGTAGTGTGTGGTGTATACTGGGCTACTGATGTTTAGTTTTCACCAGTATTATGCCTTTTGTCTTTCACTTAATTTTGTTGTCATAGAAACAACCCAGCTATATGCACTGTACCTAATCCCATCATTATCCACTTCCTTGGTGAATTATTTCTGGATTTCTGGGATCTCAGCTTGGATGATTTGTCCAATTTAAGATTAGCATTGTCTTCCACTGTCAAACTGGAGTGAAAGAAGTTAGTAAAGGATAACACAACATTCTGATGAAGCAATCCAGAACTTTGGATGTAATAAAATATCTGATTTCTGTGAGATTTGAAAATCATGATCAGGTTCAATTTCATTATAACTTTCAAATACTGTAGCAATGTGTTATTCAACATTAATCATGGTGAATTCCAAGCTAGAAATTTGAGATCATGGTTTCCACGCTAGAAATTTGAGTCATGGTTTATCTCAGCAGTAATTTGAATATGAAGTATGCAAGACAGAAATATTACTGTATTTTAATTATTTTCAGATATATGCAAGAGGTAACGTATTGAGCAGTGTTTTATGTTCAGTTGCACAGTTAGAATTCAGAACAAGCTGCAAATTTGTGTTCACAATCCCATAAACATTCTTTGCTTTTATATGTATAAGACTTGAATGTATGATCACCTCACCATGCCATACAGAGTACTAGTGTGATGTTTTCATGCTTATCATGGGCTTTTTAAACTTTATGTTGCATATGTATTCATGTTTGCATGCAATTTATTTGAAGGTATTCATTTGTAGATATGAAATATTTGCTGAAAATTGAGTTTGCTTATAGTGTTTGGGAGTTATATGTATGTAGTACCAGAAAGCTGCCCCAAAAAGGGCATGTTTCATTACAATTTGCCAAATTCTGTAATTACAATGTAGCTTTTATCCCTAAGTTTGTGGCTAAAATTAAGCAAAATTACATGTAGGGTTGACTTGGGTAATTGTTATTCACTGAATTTTTAAAAGTTTTTTGTGTAAATAAGAATCCTGCTGTAATGAGAGAGAGAGAGAGAGAGAGAGAGAGAGAGAGAGAGGGGGGGAGGGAGGTAGGGATGGAAGGTTGAGAGAGAGAGATAAAGAAATGATAATCTGAATTATTTTTATACGATACAAATTCTATTCTGCAAAGAAGAGAAATTTGTAGAAACAGTATTTTCTGTGGAATGAACTGTCTTATGATCAGCTCCAAACTTGAGAATGCCCAGCTGCATTATGCACTTCTTCTTCTCGACTGTCATGGTCATCAGAAAGAAGTAAAGCTTTAATCACTTTTCTATCTTTTCCAGAGAGCAGAGATGCCTCCGACAAAATCTGACGTGTATTAGATTGACAGTAAGCTTACCCATCTGTGAAAAGCAGACAAACTAATATTGCTCCTTGCTAAAATCTTGTCATAGTTGTCCAATGATGTAAGTAAGGAGGAGCATTATGCTGATACCGTAAACAAATTGCAACGCCATTGTTTTCTATGTTATTGCAATAAATGCAAATTAATGTGAAGTTTTTTTGTCACTTGTGTTCTTTTTCTCATAAGACTTTTCCTTTTCATGCCTTTGCCCCATGGGGCGGTCTGTCTGCCTGTAATTTTACTACAACACACATTTCCCATTGACCCCTGCCCCAATTATACTCGGGGCTCGTCCTCAACGGGTTAATTGTCAATACATGTATCTGGCCATAATGTATTAAAGCTAGGAAAGTTCAGTGGGAGTACAATTTCGTATGCTGGATGGAAGGGTTGGAAAATACAGGCTATATTTCTTTCGTGTAAACTTTGGAAATGTTAACGCCAGGGTCGACGTTCAAGGTCAGTAAACTTTAGAGCCATACAGATTGCAACATGCAGAACATGTACACATACAAGGGAACCTGTTATACAATGTACAAGGATCTAAAAACTTATACATGTATCAGGACACATTTTGCAAAACAAAGGAACATGTACACGTAGAGTTGGGACCTGAAAAAATATCACCTTGATAAACACACTAAAATATACATGTATAAGATAAAGAGGGTTTTGTTACATGTGACCTCTTTACATGTATGATTAGATTGCTGTGTATAGTGATTGTATGAGAATGATGAGGCATTCCCTAGTTGGCCGCTGGCTCCAGTCTAACTCTAGCTCACTGTGTGTTGCTGTTAGTCATTGGTGGATATTAAAGTACAGTCAACCTTGCCTAAGTCAAATTTATTTGGACTAAAGATTTAGCTTCCACTTGGAGAAAACTCAGCTTATGAGGGATTAAATCAAAAGATAGAAGAAAACTTGAAAACACCTTTTGGACTTGGGCAAATTATTTGACTTATGCGAGGGTTGACTGTAGTGTGTATTCATGTGTGGGCATACTGTATGTGCGTGTTTAATTTGAACTTGTGTGTGATGTTTTGGTGTAAATGTATGAATGCAAGCATTTTGATGTTAACGAGCATTCTCTTACCCAGTCTCCTCATAAATGTAGAGAACAGGATGGACTTCAGGAGACTGGTTTATTACTGGACTGGTTTAGTAGGATGTGACAGAGGATGCTTTAGACTTCACTCAGTGAGTTCCAGTGTCCAATCACAGGGAGCTGAATATTTACTGTCATTTTTCTTTTTCTTTCTTATACAAAGAAGTCTCATGCAACATTCCTCTCTCTAAACACTTTTATTTGAATATCAAGTAAAGAGAAAAGAGAAGTGATTTGCTGATCAATATCTCAAGACTTAGTCTAGTTCAAGTCATTACCATTGTCATTAACTCATCTCCAGAGGAGAGCAAGTTTTATTAATTTCAAAAGTTCAGTAATGAAATTAATTCAACATGATTTTTTAGGGCCTATAGGAGGACATCACTAGCAAGGAACAATGCCATATGTATTGCTTCAATATCCCAATCACAACTCAAAGGGAGTGATGCTAGATAACATATTCTGACCATCAGTGACATTTTGGCTCACTCATTACAGCTTTCTCTGTCAACATAGAGGAACTTGGAGTGCTAATACATGTACAGATATTTTTCCAAGCAAGAATCAATCACTATTTAACCCAGTAATAATCAAGGGCAGGTATTTTGTGTAACCTTCAGTAAAGTGAGTGAAATGTACATTGAGAAGAAAGAATCCCTTTATTCCCTGTTTATGACACCAGCCCATGGCAAGTATAATTTGTATCAATCTATGAAATCACACAAATAAACTAGACTGGATTTGATGAATTACTGCATTAATATAGAAATATGGACAATGGAACAAAAGGGAGAAGAGAGGAATGAACAAACTATAACATGGGGTGGGGTCAGTAGAGAGAGGAGTTGTAGAAATATGTAGGCTCTATACAGCTTTACCTTCTGTACAGTATTGCCCATCCAGCTTTTAGAAAGTAGTGTCTTTGGAGACATTTGGCTGCATTAACTTAATACAAGTACATACAATGAAAGTGAATTTGCCAGTTCTGTTTTCCAAACAGTGACAATTCAGGGGAAAACATTAATGAGCCATATTGCCTGGCAAATGGGTTACAATAACATAATCTTTGTGAATGAAGAAAGTTCTATATACAGCACTGAGACCACTCATACTTTTGACACCATTGATATCTGCTGACAATTACGGATACAAAGAAATACAGTAAACACAAAGTTTCAGTATTTCCTTCATGTTTTAATTGGATATAAAAAACTTGCAGTGAATAACTCTTGTATTTACATGATAGCTTCTTTAATTTGGAATTAAATGGCATGTCTGTAAACTCTCTACACTGAATCAAACAGCATGACAGCATATTTATATTACAATGTATACTAGCAGAGCTAATGCTGTTGACAACAGTATTTTTACCTTTAACATTTCTGCTACATGAAAATAAAAGCTATGAACAAACATTTCATTTTCCATACACAGACACATACTGGAAAGTAATTGTCCTTGGAGTGCACATGAGTGTTTCTCAACACGTGAACGTAGAACAACACATGGTACAATGTACATTTGTAGAAGTCATCACCCTTTAATAAAGAGCTATAGGCACCCTATTTTACAGGAGTGACCATTCCAGGAAGATGCGCCAACTTTACTGACATGACATACATGTATTTTCAGCTGTTTGTAGGTGATCGAAGGAGACCTCTTTCTATGGGTTCAGTTTGTAGGTGGGGATCTATATCACACACATGAATGTACAGGATGCAATATTTGGTACCCTATGGTATCAAATGACAATTTGCCATTTTGTTGAATTATTCATTTTTTTTTCCAACATTGTACCCTGGGTTACCAAAAATGTGTAAAATATAATATTTTCAGTACTCTTTTTGAATAAAAATGTTTTCTTGCTTGTGATTATGCAACAATAAATGTATGCAAATAATAAGTAACTTTTTTTTCTCTTATAAATTTACATGCTCTGTTGTAATCTTCACTGTTTAAAAGTTGGCATGGTAGGAATATTGGCATTCAAATCGTTTTCACCACACCGATTTATGCTGGTGCTGATGATGAGAAAATAGTCGCCATTAAAGTATTTCACAACTGTATGATAATGGACACAAGATGGCGCTACACAATGTCATACCCCAGGTTTTAATGGTACCTCGGTGTACGGCAAGCCGAATCATACCAGGGCTCAAGAATTCTGACTTCTCTCAAGAGCTGCAGGGTACAATGTGGATCAATGCAACACATGATGCAAATGAACAATTTAGAGAACTGGCCATAAATGTGTGCTCACACAGGTCTCATGAATTTACAGTCTTTTCTATAAATGGACATGAACTCAAGAGAAGCAGGGAGTGATTGGCTCAGATATTCAAAATCTATGGAATAAATTTTGCATCTGAACTACTTGCCTTTTTTTTCTTAGTTCAAAAATGGCTAAATTGGAGATGATGGGGTTCTGCTCTGAACAGAGACAATCTGGGTTCACACTGAATTACGACAAATGTATAAAAATACATGAGCTTGAAAAGAAAACTAGCTAGCCGTGATCAATGATAAAGGACTGTGTGTCTTCTCACAATGACATATCACACGTTCATGTCATCTTTATGTAAACGAATAATCCAGGGTCTGACATAAAATGGTTATCTATACTAGTGATGATATCTCTTTCTTGTGAAAACTACCAGAAGACATGACATCTTCCCAGCTAGTCTAATTCCAGTCCCAGACAGTGATCAGCTCAGTGAATCCAGTTGTCCTTGGATAGTCTCCAACTGAAAGAAAAAAAACACAAGGAGAGACAAGGAAAAGAATGAAAGATAGAGAGAGACAGATGGACAGTAAAAGAATACTGATATTTTCATGTCTATATGTCCCACTGTACACTTTTCACTTTTTTTAAACAATTCTACTTGGTGCACCTTGAAGTGAAAAGCAGTTATATCCTATAATAGTTTGATTTCAGTAACAGGTAAAGAAACAATGACATAAGTGAACTAGGTTGTAAATGAAGTAATGAATCCCTCTGAAAACCCCTCTTGTGCTTTAAGATTTCCACCACATTTTCTGCACGTAGCCCTGGCACCACCTCATCAAATGCTACAAAGTTCAAATTACTTGGTCAAGCAATGAAAAACTTAAATTATTCACATGACTTACTTCAATTTGTTTACAAAAATGCCTGCATTTAATTTTGCGACGTCTTTACTTATAGTCACATTTCAAGCTTATAACAGCAAATTTATGTCATATTGGTATTCCACAACTGAAAAGATTATATAGAAATCTAGTTGTGAAAAAAAAGTGCTACACATCATTCAACTATGGATTGTAATTGGTAGACCTAGAAATCAAGGTTTGGCAGAGTCTTGAAAAGTCTTGTGAGAATCTTGGTCAGGGCTTTATGCATGATGAGACACACAGAGCTGGTATTTCAAAGAAAGCTACTTTATATGCCGAATATTTTGCTATTTTTTCATTTTTGGGAATTGCGTGAGTCGGGTGTTAATTCGCAAATTTAACTCGGTTTATGTGCCACGTTTGCACCTCCAACTCAGTCGACGGCGTGCCAACTTCGCATATTCTACTCAAAAGCACAAAGCCGCCCAAACGGACCGATAAATTGCCAAATGCCACAGTACGAGCGTTGCTCGTAATTCCATTCCTGCCACAGGTAGCTTGATTTTATGTGGTGATTGGCTATCAAGTGATGTTCCCTACTGGATTTGCGAGTAAATTCTAAGTTTCTGGCACTGTTTTGTCTGCAAAAGGAATGCCTCTACAATAATATGGCTATATACTGGTCATTTGAAAGAAAAACGATCGTAGATTTGTCATACAATTTACATCAAAGCAAAGTTTGGCATCTCATGAATGAGACGTGTACGCACACATTTCTATATTCAGTACTGTACTCCACGATCATGAATTTATCCACTTGCAGAATCATTGAGAAGTCTTGTTTGACAAAAAAATTGACTTGCTAAATATTGTATGCAGTACATAGAGAATGGCACTGTAATGACGTGTGCGTGCTGTAACAAAAGCTGCAAAATGGGTGCTAGAGGCAGCATCTACATGTGGAAGAGTATATTGTAGGGGATAAAAATTGAAAAACATTGGTTATTTTTACTTTTTCAATTTTTTGCAAATGATTGACAAATTGCCTCATATCCATGTAAGCATTTTTTATGCAGGCTTTTTAACTTTTAGCCATAGCCATAATTTTCGAAAAAGTAGAAAAGTTATCAAATTGGTCAATTTTCTTTTCCTCATTGAAGATTTCCTTCTTTTTATTACATGAAAATTACAAAAGAAAATCACATCAATGAAACTAGAGATCAGAAAATATTCTTGCTATAAATTTGATTTCAGAGGCAGAAGAACTTTAAATGGAATTAATCTCTGATAAATATTGTAGATATCCATATACAGCTGCACAGGCAGGCAAAGTCTTGTTCTAAAATTGATACAAACTATCCCAACTGGCATAAACCATAACCTCTGCTCAACATAGATAACATGATACTAATAAGCACAAGGCAATGGAACAAAAAAATGTTTTACATTACCTGGTTGTAAAAAGCGTAAAGTTCCTGGTGAGTGAATTCCATTCGTATTCTTTCCGTCTCCCCATGATCTGTCTTCACGCCAAGTTCCAGCATGGCATTGGGTGTTTTTAGCTTCGTTTGAGAAGACTGACACATCTGAAGGTTTAACCTCCAATTAACGTCAGCCAACTGCAGTAGGTTGGAATGACAAATATATAGATATGATATGATATATGATATGATAAGTTAATCACCTATCATAAACATAATCACCAAAAACATCATTATCACTATTGCCATTACTATCACTTTCACACCACAAATTACGTATTGTTACCATTGTTATAAATTTCAACAGAAAACAGCCCTCTTTAATATCACATGACAGATGTTATGGCTGGTTTATGCACACTGTAATGCAAATTCAGGGTGCAATACATTGAGTCCTATACATCTTTCATACACATGACATATGTGTGCTGCGATTTGTACGAAAACTCTTCAACACAGAGTTATCCAAATTTTTTTGGGAAAGGATAAAAGCAACACATGTACATAACAAATATCTAAGTGTAATGGATGAAACAAGTAATGTAGGCAGTTTTGATCATCTACCAGTATGAAATCAATGAAATGCATTTTAATCAATACCATATTCCCCTCTGGCCTATTGTACAGCTTATAGAACGGAGATGTCACCTGGCATGTCATACTAGGCAAACTGGCAAATCTCAGTTTATCAAACACAAATGAAGCAAGGCCCTTATATTATAGTAAAAATTAGCATACACTTTTTCTCATAAACCAACATACTTACACACATACACACCAACACAGGATCAAGCATGCACGAGGACATACACTAGCGTAAAACATTACATTTTCTTGGTCAACTTGTCAGGATGATGAAAAAATCAGCTTGCCTGAGACAGGTAATCATGACATCTACTACTACCAGGAATGTAGTTTTTTCTTTAGCCTGTTGTCAAGGCACGCCGGTAGATGTGCCACTTTACAATGTGCTTGTGTTTCTCATAATGAGCTTCAAACAGAGTGCTGAGTGCCAGTCGTGTGATTTACCTGCTTCGGTGCCAATGTTCGCTTCCTCAACTTTTCCACCACATCTTTGCCTGTAGCTGTCCAGACTTTGGCAAACAGGGATGCCTGAAACATAGCCATGTGCAATTTGTGAGGCAAGATTAATGGTACCAACAAATATAAAATTTAATATGTAAAGGGTTCTCTTTTTTTAATGACATTCATTTTAACATTCATTGCGTTTTAGATATTTACAAATATCTGATTTCCTGCTTGCAAATTTCCCTTACAATCTTGTTTGTTTCACCTTCTAGAATATGATACAGTTAACCTCCAATTTACTAGATACAACAGAGTAAACTCAATGTAAACAATATCAAAATGTGTCATCTTGCCAAATTTTATGGAAAAAAACAACAAAACAACAACCGCTCCTTAGCCTTCATATGTCATGCCATGTCTACTGTGCCACTATATTTACATCAGAAAAGTCTTTATATTCAGCCACACAGTTAAAAAGCTAAATCTACCTATTTAGCAATAGTGATCAATAAATCTTCAAATTATAATCAAGACACAAAATAAATAAAGACGTGTGTTTTTAAGTCTTGTGAAATAAAAGGGCGTCACTATAACTGTCCTGTCTGACAAACAAACCTTTTCTTCACTCAAGTGAATGCTTTGAAGCTGTTGACTAAGGACACCAGGTTTTGCCAGATGGTATGCAGCCTGTAAAGATTAATGACAAGGACATCATAAGGACAATGGATGGCTGCTCTATGACTATGAAATCTGGGAGACATAAATTGCATTGTTATCAGACTCCCTAATTAAAAGGGATACTTTGATCAGGTATTGATGGCAAAGAAAATAACGCTGTATTTCCTTTATTTATTGTTCTGTAGCTCACTGGTCACTGTTTGGTTCAGCCTGTAATTGTACTGTAAGTTTAGGGTTATATTCTGGTTGCAAACAACAATGCCTGGAGGTATCTGGCAATTACACGTACAATTACCTTTTATGGCTAACATGAGGCCAATATCAACATGATCTATTGTCATTCTCCTGGAGGCAAAAGGCATGCGTACATCCTTCTTGTTTAGATACAGTTTGCCACAGATTAGATTTACAGGAAAAAGTCATACAATTGTATCTTGGAAGAAATGGTAAGTTAAATTCAGTGCATGATGAGTATGATACAACGACACATTTCAGACTGCTACAATGTCAGTCATTTGGACAAGGTACTGACCTGTTCTAGAATGAAGGCTGTGGTCTCTAGGACCAACTCAAGTTCACTTCTTTCTAGATCAAGAGCTCCTTCAAGCTTCTCCTCTTCATCCTCTGTAAAAGAGTGCTCATCCTAAACAAGAGAAAAACAACCATTTCAGTCAATAAATTATGTACTGTAGAATGCAAGATTGTATAGATCAACTGCCACAGCAACCAACAAATATTTCATAGTGTTCTAATTCTTTCTTTCTCATCTGTAAATCGGATGAAAAATTATGAAACCAATCTCTCTCCACCTTTTCCCTCTAGATAAATGGAAAGTATCACATATTCTGTGACTATGATATTTTGCAAACTGGGACTCCAAAGCCAAGTTGGTGATTTTTTAGATTAAAAAAAGAAAGTTCTACAAGAATGGAATAAGAAATATATTTCTTTAAGAACTAAAGCTAGTGATTTTTCATTTGGACAAGATATGTGCATTTGTACTAAGGCATACAATATTCTAGCCTGCTGCAAATTTTTCATGAATATCATTCACATTGCAAAATTTGCTTTAACAGGGAATAATACCAAAATATATTCATGTGGATTAAACTTATGCAGCAATGGTAGAACATATCAGTTTGAGGAGAAATCAAATCAATCCATTCAAAGCTTTCATTGGAAAAAAAAAGTTTGGTGCTATCAGCGCTCGATTGGAAGACTACATTGTACATTAAGTTCTCAATGTTACTGCAGGATGATATAAAGAAAATGTACTGAGAATATCACAACATTTATTTTATTTCTAACTGAAAAACACACATTCTCTCAACTTATCAGTGCAAAATGCTACGGCCAAAATATTCTCCCTGCTTTCTGAAAAAGGTACTTAAAGTGAAAGCGCTTTCTAATATAATCTTCTTTACAGTATTGTCCTGCAGTGATGTTATGAATAGTCTCATCATCAGCAATAGTGGCACAAAAACTACAAAAATCAATTACCCGGTACTTTAGAATGGAATGTCCAATTTTCCTCAAAGTTCAATGATGTATGCTACTAGAATTGCTGCATTCACTCAATCCATTATATTTGAATATTTGACCTTAGATTTAAAATCATGACCAAAGAAAAATGATGTACAGCTAGATACACTATTTCAGTGGCATAGAAAAAGGAAAAATAACTAGATCACTTTCAACATGTGAATTGTAAACTTGTTGCAGAAAATGTCAGAAACTACATTGTGCATTGATATACTCATCAGCTTTTACCTCAAGCATTGGAAAAGGTTGATTTGAAGGGAAAAATAAGCATGTGACATCTTGTACACAATACATTTCTACTAGCCCGACCAGATGCTGTAAGTACCGACGTACCTACGTACAGCGACTGGGCTGTGTATAGTTACATTTCTACCAACGTACTTGTACATGTAGGTAGTCATCTCATGTCAGAAAACCAAAATTACCAAATTTGGAATTCAAACCAAGAATTAAAAAAAACAAAAACAAAATACAACTGTATTCAAATGTTGAGAACTTTTGGTTCTAAGGCTTATTGTTTAGTTCCAAAAATCTGATACATCTGAAACTATTAAATTCATATATCCCAAGACAATTTTTGCCTTTTGAAGCAAAGTCCCTGCAACTTACCCTAAGATGAAGTTTCTGAACAATCCTTTGAAGGAGCCTGGCAAACCTTGAAGAATCAATCTCATTGATTAGACTCACTGCTTTTTTTATCCTAGAAGGAAATTAGAGAAGATACAAACTTGCAAAACACTGGAGAAAATGGTGTCTTTTAATCCATTTGATTCAACTCCATAGTACAAAGAACACACTCTCTCTGGCAATAATACAAAGACTGCAACAACTCAGCATTCGATTCTACTGAGCTGAGGACTATCACAGAGTGGAATGCACTGCCATCAGAAGTCACGGACATTTAAACAAGGATAAAAACACACACAAAAAAAAAAACCAACAAAAACAACAAAAAAACACAGCACCCAGGTTTGACCTCCTGTGCCAAAATTTGATCACGCACAAAAGCATACTGCGGAGGTTTTAAATTACTTGTAACTGGCTGTCAAATTGTGGAAGACATTGGCTGAATTATGGGCGGCTTGCAATCTTCTCAAAACAATAGATGGACTAGCCCTTCACTACATCAGTCTTCTTGGACCAAGGCAAAAGCAAAGCAACAAGCTTTTTAACTTCTCTCGATCTCCACGCCACTGCACTAAACTCATCATGCAGCGCAGCGCATGCGCAGCTCTGTCGTGTCGTCTGGTGGCCCATGCCATACTTGCCAACTCTACCGCATTTGGCGGTAGACTACCGCTTTAGAAAGATTTCATTAGCATTCAAGCTACAGTAGGAGTCTAGCGCTGCTCGCATAGCATGCCATGCATCAGACAGAAAGATCCGTCTGTCCGGAGGACTCTTTTGGTATTTTGCCATTAACGCTGTCCTCCGTAGACAGATGGAAGGTACCAGTACCCATTGCTGTGTGGATATTCTTAACCACTGTCTCTATGGAAAATTGGGTGAGGTACAGTGTAATGTGTCATGTCATGTCAAACTTGTTTGAATGTAAAAAAGCTGTCTGAAATTTGGTTTATCGTAACGTTTGATCTGTGCGCGATGCTCCACACAGGAGCCGGGATCATTGACTTCAGTCTGTATACGGAGGGGATCCGTGAAGCCAGACGCAGTCCCCGCGGAACATTCCCCGACGGACAGATACAGACCGATCTTTCGGTCAAGCCATGCATACATTGTATAACCAATAACAGACACCTCTATAGGGTTGTTGGACAGTAGTCAGAAGAAGACCCTACTGCATCTTTTATTCAAAACATTTTTAGTATTGTAACTAGTATTAATAATATCACCATGTGCATTGCCACTGCACTGCACTGCCACTACCAGCAGACTACGGCGGCACTGCACTACACTTAACACTTACTGCTTGCACTGCACACAGCACAAGCACACGGTGTGCACACCATCCTCTGGTCATACAGGATGTCGTGTAGGCCTACACATGTCATTGTAGCATGTAGCTAGACAATTCGGCAAATCATACTCATGTCTCTTGTTAAATTATAACTTAAAAAACAACAAAAGAAGTGAAGATAGCGTTGGGATTTTTTTTTCAATTGCTTTGTAGACAACGCCTACCTGTTAGTTTCCGTGAACATCAGTGCCATGATTTTATCCAAAGAACAGCAAGCTACTAGCATTTGGTCCTCCGCCCGTCCTCCGCTCCTGGAGCTATTGTCACATGACTTCACGGGTCACCTGATCTGATCGTGTTCATCACATCGCACCACACATAGGGCACATAGCTGCTCTGTTGGCAGTGTTGCGGAGGTGATAACAGGCTGGGACAATCTTCTTCACAGTGCACAAGCGAAGAAGCCCAGCTCGCTGAATAAAATACTCGTCCAGCCAGATGATCTACTCTACAAAGACAAAGTAAATCTTCTACAATGTAGGTATGAATCTCTTTCTGTCTCTGCTTCTGTTTCAGTCGGTTGCGTCGTCTCGCCGTCAGTAGTTTATAGACGTCTACTCAGAATAAAGGCATCCATAATTTACCATTAAAAGGCATTATAGTTATAAATGTGTGGCATTTTCAGCTTACATGAAATAGAAACCCAACATTAATAGACCAACTAGAATTGGCATAGAATTCTAGACTATGTCTAGTAGTGCTTTAAATCATTCTAAATGTGAGTTAGGAATAGAATCAGCCAATGTAAAAAAAAAAAATGAATAGATCCGTATAATCGATGTCATTGTTAAGTATCGTTCAATAGATCTACCGCAGTACCGGTATACAATTTTACAAAAAAAAAAAAAAAATGTGAACAATGAATAGGGGTGTAGTTATAGGCCTAATACTTAATAGAAATCTTAAAAATATTTCTAGACTAAACATCCAGATCTATTAAATTATGTCTAAATTACATGTGTAGCTACAGCATATGCGACTATGTTTTTTTTTTTTCACAAAAAATACTGAATAATATCTCCTTTTATTCGAGGCTTTATTGCATGATTTTATGGTTGGATGTTTTGTGATACAACAGACCTACACATATTTATGCATCAAATGTGATATCCTGAACATTTTTTAAATCACTGCTCCCAATGCAAAGGTAAACAGGACCTTTAACTGTTAACTGTTTAGATCAGTACAAGTACAAGTGTAACGTTACTCTACCATTAAACTGCGACTGGCTTCACAGATGCTCGTCAAAAAAAAAAAGACTCCTCCAGACAGACAGATCTTTCATGTCTACCAGTCTATACCACAGTATTAACTATACACAGCCCAGTCGCTGTAAGTACCGGTATTCGCACAGCGTACAAACAGCGTCTGGTCGGGCTACCACAGTATACTGTAATTACCTCCGCCAAGGGCACTGTCTATGAAGGGGTGTCGTATGTGCGTGCCGTTGCCGAAGGTGGACGTATTTTTACCTCGCTCCTCATTTGCAATTATTTGTGCCTGATATTTAATATTTTTTTTAACCCGAAGACCAAGGGAGGAGGTTATGACATGTTTTCATTTACCGTTGGTTTGTCGTGTTTGTTTGTTTGTTTGTTTGTTCGTCCATGTGCAAAATAAATCAAAAAGTTGTGCTCGGATTTGTATTAAACTTGTAGGGAAGATTGAGAATGACACAAGAAACAAATGATTAAATTTTTGTAGTGATCCGGAAATTTTTATCATGGATTTTATGAAAGATTTTTGATATTTTAGCAGGTAGGGTCAATGAACTTGGGAGTTCAAGCTTCACATTTTTTGAGGTTTTTATATGCGCACTAAAGTGCATGCTCTAGTTTCTGCAAAGGCAAGAAGCACCACACAGCTGAGGGTTTATGACATAACAAAAGCTTCTATATTGGGAAACTGGGCGATTTTTCAGCATGCATGTACGTATTATGGGTGGAAATCACTGATCTCTGTGGAAGAGTAAGTTAGATCATCGGTGGAAAATAAATGCTTGGCGGAGGTCTGTGCTCTCAGAGTGCTTTTCAAGTTTATAACTGTGTACAAGGAGCGCCCCAGGGTTACTCCACCATTAGCACCACCAACGCAACGTTATTGACCATTGTTGTGATCATAACAGGAAGGTCTCACCTCTCCCTGGATTATAATGGTTTACACAGGAGAGGTGTTTTCTTCTTCTTCTTCTTCTTCTTCTTCTTTTTCTTCCTCCTGCTCACTACCACAACTGGTACAGTCCTCGTTTTGTTTGGTGTATCATCCATGGCTGGCGGAGCGTTTTTCAAAAGAAGTGGGGGGGGGGGGCACTTTCGGGTTTCATTAGCGAACAAACAAACAAACGAATAACTCACAAAAAAAGGCCCTCAGCTCATCTCTGCCCTTCCACTTCTGGGTTTCTTTAGCTGACAAGCAGAAAAACAAAACAAAAACAAAAGGGACTTCAGCGGAAAAACAGCCTTACCGCACTCACACTTCAAGATCTCTATCCATTTTTTTTTAGTACCACTTACGTACTTCTGGGTTAAAAAAGGTGGGGGGGGGCCCAAAGTGATGACACCTTATATGGGCAAGTCCAAGATAACGCGCGCGTTACGTATGGGACATTCAGAGTCATTTATGACTGAAAAATAGTGTTAATGGCCTTTGGTCATATTGAACTTTTTCATGATTGATGATCGATATCTAGGAGAAGTATAATCTTGTAAAAAATGGAGAAAAATGACCTTCACAATTATATTCTAGAAGAGAAAATATGTGCCGTTACGTATGGGACCAGAAAAATTTTGTTTTTTTTTAAACATAGTTTTCAACCTCAAAACTCTCTGAAAGTATTGCATTATAACTTATAACCCACTGTCATGAAAGTCACAACACTCAACTCAAGATTATTAGAGGTAAGTTTCATGTCATGAGGCAAAAAGCTCTAATTACAGGTTCTAATTAAAGACAGACATAAAGTGTTACGTATGGGACAGTTACATATGGGACACTTTGTCCCCCATTCGTTTAGTGTGTGGAGAACCATGTTTATGGGTATTTTGCATAATTATTGAAATAAAATCAGTTGAAACTACTCAAATACTGATCCAGATTGTCAAGGAAACAATATTTCCCAAATATTTACCATCATGATCATATTCAATCATATTCTTATATTTTTATGACCAACCTGAGTATGCATGCCCTTTGTCCCCCATACCTTTGGTGTGTTCAGAACCATGTTCATGGGTATTTTACAAAATAATTTTGTAAAATACCCATAAACAAATTTTTGCATAATTAGGTAGAATCAGTTGAAATTACTCAAATACTGATCCAGATTGTAAAGGAAACAATATTCCCCAAATATTTACCATCACAATCATATTTGATCATATTCTATTATGACCAACCTGAGTATGTAGGATGCCCTGTATTTTTATCAGGATAGTTACGGTACTACTAAAATATTGAATAGGAAAGTGGTCAATAGCACAATCAGGGTATGCAATTGTGTAACAGGGCAAAAATGAAAAAACTTGGTGAAAATGCTTTTTTTGTTGTTTGTTGTAGCTGAGTGTTCAAATTTTCATTTCATGTAAAGAAAGAGTCAAAATTTTGCATCAAACTGCGCATAAATTAGCATTTAAATTAGGGGTGTCGAATTACATTGAAATGACTAATATATTGGAAAAATTCATTAAAAAAAAGGAGAATGTTTTTTTCATCTGATATTGCTGTTAGATGTTCCTGATAAATATCCCTTTCATTCACCACCAGCACATAGCCATGACATATCACAAAATATGAATGAATTTCGTATTTTCACTTCTCGAAATGGATGATCAATTTTGTAGGCATTATTTTGAATTCAAATAAAACCACTTTTACATATTTTATCATATTTCACTTTTGCCAAAGAGTGAAGAGGCAAAACTTTCAGGAATAGGTAACAGACATATAGTGGCCATTATTACAGATTTTTTATGAAATTAGGGCTGGTACTTTGGAAGATATTACATTTTTCATCAAAAAATTATCTGTACAGTTTGACCTTGAATGTGCGCACAGTGTTTGGATCAATTCTCATATTTGTAAACACAGATAGAAGAATGAATGTGAGATTTATGATGACTTGAGTTGATATCCAAGCTGTGACACTCAAACAATGACATACATTGTATTAAGCCAGAATACTATGGTTTTGCTTATGATATCTTTAGAAATTGAACAAGCATTGAAATATGAACACTGAACACTTATCATATGACCTTCATGCAGTATAACATGGGCGTGTATCGCACTTTTTTATGCTCAGCAATTTGTAAAAATATAAAAAAATAAGTTCCTATTGCTCAAATTTGCTAAAATTTTCACACAATAGATTTCTACAAATGTACAATTCATGGTTAAAAAAACAAGGATATTCAATAAGGGGAAAAGATTCTTTAAAGTAGTCAAATTAGGATATACCTCACTGAAAATACTGAAAGACGGCTGCACTTATTTTACTCAGCATTTGAAAATGGCTCAAAACTCAAAACTGGCTGAACATTTATTGGCAAACAGCGCACCATATTGTAGTGTGTCTTCAGTACTTTCAGGAAAAGCAGAAAAATAAGCTGTTTCTCCATGTATAGCTGTACAGCATGGGTTAAAAGGTCACAATGTCACAAAAATAAGCCAGCATTACACTCCTACCAGGATGGGACTTCAGACCTTATAACTTTCTCCAGCTGAAAGAACCACTGTTTTTTATTGCATGCAAGCAACGCCAGGAAAAAATCCATTAATTTGATACCAAACACATAGGGGTAGACTTAAAATATGGACCTCAAATCTTGATTTTACGTAAGTTGTAAAACGCTTTTTTTGACGCATTACGTGGGTTTTGGGGGACTTTTTGGTAATTAATCTTTAATAATTAACAGTAAATGAGAAGAAATTAGCTATTGTCTTACCACATGTGATTACTGATGTCTTAGCATGCTGCATGTGAATTTTTAAGTCAGTTGGTGCATTCTTTTAGAAGTTACAATTTTTTAAAGTGAGAAAGTCATGATTGCATACCCTGATTGTGCTTATCACCAAGTGTTTACTTCCATTGATGAAGGGCAGCTTGCCATTCAGTTTCAATAAAAAACAACTTGACACAAGAAATATTAATTTTGATAAATATGCAATATCTGCTGCATGGAACCCCAGTAATTGAGTAGATATACAGTTGTATGATGTCTAGCAATCAGGTCATTGATTCGAGTCACACCTCAGTATGTATGTATACCCATGAACTTTGTTGTGGCTACTACTGAAAACTGAATGACAATTTGTCTATCACTTGCAATAAAAAAAGAAATGATACAAAAAACACTAATTTGAAGTAACATCTTCATTATCATCACATGCATGTGTTATACAATGCCGCTGCAACGTAGCTACATTTGTAGAGCTCTACATTGTGTGGTGAACAGTACCCAATATACTAGTAGTTGAACTGCAATTTTTCAATCTGCTTGTGTATTCGGTTTCAGTGCCCTTTAAATCAGAGGTCTCTACTTAAAGGGACTGTATAGTTCTTTTCTGGTTCAGATGGGAATTCTGATTTCAACTTTTACAAGATAATTAGCGCTTCTTTTATGAAATATTTAAATAGCATACAGTTCTAAGAGGAATTCAAAGTTAACATGACAAAAATCCATTTCAAAATGGCTGAAATATCCAGAAATGTGGTGTCCTAACAAAAGGTGGGTATCATTTTTTTTTTAGGACCACGTCATTTTAGTTTGTATTTGTTTTGTTTTTTTATATCTCTGTCATTTCAAATTGGATCTCCATCAAATAAACGTTTAATTCATCTAGTCTTAAAATTGTATGCTCTTTAATGATTCACATAATTGGTTTCCAATCATCTCGTAAAATGTTGAAAACTGAATCCCAGGGCTGCCAACTCTCACTCATTGAGAGTGAGACTCACTCATTTTGGTCCTTTCTCACGCTAAAACTTTATTTCATTTGCATGCATTTCTATTGATCTCACTCATCTTGACTCCTAAATTATAGCATTGGCCTATGGGAGTCTCACTCTCAACTAGTTTCCAATGTTGGCAGCCCTGGAATCCCCATTTCTACAAAACTATACTATCCCTTTAATGTTGGTTTTCATTTTGTATTTTGCCATCTCCCCCTCGCCCTTTCCGAAAATTGTTCAGTCAAGTACATGTATTGTTTCAAGTGTCTATAACTCCAAAATAGCTGCAAAGTTGGGATGCTTTCTTCAGGATGATTGCCCATTTGTGTACTGAGAGACCTTCTCAGTTAGCTACATGCATTCACATGCAATATGTACACGTATGAGGATGTCCCATACGTAAGGCATTTGTCCCATACGTAACATCATTTCATTGCCTAATAAAAAAATATTTCTTTTACTATTTTTTCTTCTTTCTATTGTTTCTAACTTCTCTAGACAATAAATTGGAATTTTCCAAAAGGGCATTCAAATAACCTTAGAAATTTCAGAAAAAACCTTAAAAAATGACCTCAATTTGTTACGTATGGGACATCCCATAATAGGACACGAGTTAATTTGCATAATCATTTGCATAATCCCTAAATTTTCATACCAAGTTAAACTATTTGATGAACTTCTTATGTCCAGATATCTCTAAAATATTATTTGCTTTCCTTTGAATAAATATGAATTTTTATAAGTGTCCCATACGTAATGCTGTGTTTCATATTTATGCAAATGAAGCCCTTGAAATTTACATAAATTTACATAATATCATTTTTTCCTCCATGGAAATCAAAACTTCAACTCATAAGCTTCAAAATGATACCAAACATGTCAATATTGAACAAAGATGAAATTTTGCCTTCTGAGGGGACCTTATCTTGCCCATAAACTTTCATAAATTTGGGTCAATTTTGCTTAATTTTTGTAAAGTTACTACACATTAGTTGCTTGAGTCAGAAAATAGGAACTACAGGGTGAAACAATTTGGGACATATTACATACAGTTGATTTATTTTTTTGTCATTTCATATTGCTTACTCCTTCAGCCCAGGCAAAGCACATTGATACATTGTGTACCAAAGCTGTTTGGCCAGATGCAACTGATGAGTGAGGATTCTGCAATCACATGACCAGCAATGGAGTCAGCCTGGATGAGAAGACTAGCATGTATATCAAGTGATCCAGAAGTACCAATGGGACGTGGTGTGGTGTCGGTGGCAGTCATGACTTTCATTCATATTTTGATTTGGAGTGAGAAGCAAGGCATTCCAACATTTATGCCTGCAGGTAAGGCTTAATATGCCATGCATTTGACTATTACTGGTCTATGATATAGGATACATAGAATATTATATCTTATTAAAGGCACTCAGTCGTGGCGAGTGGTTTGTGCGGCACGGAGACGAACGCAACACGCTGCCTCCCCCATTCTGTATCAAATGTAGTGACCCCGAATGAGAATAGCACTGGCTCAATGGGTCAGCGAACAAAACGCGTAGGCTACAAGAGCGCTCTCTGTGCTAATCTCCTAACCCAAAATGGCTGTCCGAGCGAGCCACGTGAGCTTCCGAATGGACGCACACACTCAGTGCGCATGCGCGTGAAGAGAGGCCAAAAGAGCCACGCGTCTTCTGGCCTCTCTCCTCCAATCACCGCAGCTCGCGGTGACAATATTTGTGTATGATGCGTACACACACATGCACACACACACACGTGTCTCAGTGGCAGCATTGTCCCACACGTTTATGGATATAGCACCGAGTCTGGCATTGCGCAATTGCATGCACAAACTTCGGTCGTTCGGAGTTTACGTACCATTAGGGATGGCGATCGGCTGCCTTTAACCCGCTGAGGATGAGTCCTTAGTATACTCGTGCAAGTGTCTATGGGAAATGCGTGTTTTGAATAGTAGCAAAATCAGTCCATCCTCAGTGGGTTAAAAGGAAGAATTTTCCCAAGTCAGACAAAGCTAACAAACTAGTCAACAAATATGAATTGCTTTAATAATCCATGTCATCATTGCTGTGGGAATATACATTGTATGACATGAGTTGTGTAAAATGATGAACAATGTAACCATTTTTCTTTTCTCTTTTGTTCATGAATATACACCTGTAAAGTAATTTTATCCATATAAAGATTATACCTGAATGTACAGACGAAGTAAACAAAAATAACAGCCAGTCTATTTTCATATGTCACAGGGATATATATGGCATTTATTTTTAGTGTGATATACTCTTATTGTAATTGGCAATAATAGTTTGTATGATATTAGTCTTGATTTTTTACATTTCATTTTTGGATTCTGTTATTGCCCTTGGACTGCAGGGTTTATTGCACTGCATTTAGCCACAATAAGCAGGGGTGTATCCAGGATTTTTTCTGGGGGGGGTCGTAACCAAAATTTTTGGACCTTTACCTTTGCGAGGGAGCGGAGCGACCGAGCGGGGGGAGGGTGTGGGAGGGGGGTGTCCCCCCTTCCACGGTAGGGGGTTTTTGAATTCTATATCTTAAAATGGGGCAATTTGGTGCATACAAAAGTGACTTTTTCGGCATGGCAGTGCAGCTTAGAAATAAGGTAAATTATGGCATACTAAAACTAAGTTACGAAATTTACGAGGTTTTTGACAATTTGCTGGAACACCACCTGGTCACTTTTTTTTTCCTGTTGTAGGCCTATATAGAGTAAAAAGCCCTCAAAAAAAAAATGTCTTTTACAAAAAGTGGACCTCTTGAAAATTTGGGGGGGTCGTACGACCCTCCCGACCCCCCCTTGCATACACCCATGATAAGTCTCTTTGACAATAATTCTGCATTGGTTGTCTCCAAATAAACTAACAAAAATATTTCAGAGAAAAATGAACTACTATTTTGTAATGTTGTGCAAAAAGACAAAAACAAACATGTGACTGTGCAGTTGATACCAACTCAAAATTTTGAATTGTGTCAATATCTTTGCTGTCCTAGAGGAAACTTTTTGTGTAAAAGTATAAGTAAATATTAAAACAAGTTGCCTTGCCAAATGGAAGTCTCATACACTCAAATGTTTGTACACATTTTGTAGGAAGTACACTGTAATGTTGCTCCAAATGGTATTCTATATGCAAGCCTACACAATATTGTATGCAGTTTTGTGCTGGAAATAATGCATGCATTAACCTGTTGAAGCCTAGTCCCAAACACTCTGGCAGGTGTCTGTGGGAAATGTGTGTTATAGTGAAATGAGTTCATCTTTTAGGTTAAGTGATATGAAACTGGTGGCCCGGATGTAACTGTTGCCACCAGTACATTGCCTGTTTATTTTGTTTTGTCAGTAGGACTGTACAATTCTTTATATTCCCAGTCTGTGTGAGTCATATTGCCTGAATTCTCTTTCTTTGCTTCTTTGACTACAGGTTTAAGATGTTTAAATCAATCATGTCCCACACATCAGAATGTGACAGTCAGCACCAATTATCACATGACAGAGTGTGTAGAGATGACTCTCATCCAGGTATGCTATTCTAATCATTGCATTCAAAACTATATACAATCATAGGTCCAAAGATAGCATGTAACATATATTGTTATAAAAGAGACTTATGTATTGAAATCATGCAGTGACTTTAATAAAAGAAGAATATGTCCTTGTTGTTTTCACAAATCATAATCTCAGCTGATCATTTAAATTGGCAGAGGTGCTATTACATCATCACTTCACATGTCTCCCATTGTAATACATACACAAATCTTCAATATAAAATGCATTGAATCAACAAAATATGATACTGTCACATCAATTATTACAGTCTGGTAATAACTGGCAATTATGAAAAGAGGTTGTAGTTGTTATTACGTCAACATAAAGTATGATTTTGATATTTGTGTGTGTGTGTGTGTGTGTGCAAACCAAAAGGAGATTTTCATCAAAGACATTTCATTTTAATGTATAATGCTACATACATGCTGGTTTATCCCTACTCTAGGAAGGAGTTCTCCTGGGTCCCTTAGTGGGTCTAGCCCTTCTCTTTGTCCCACCATCAGCCCAGCTCCTGTCAGCAGCAAGCTGTGGCTCACACGTCTCTCTCATCATGACTGGGGGATTACTCTGGAGTGCTATGGTGCTTCTCACATCTTATTGCAGATCATTCTGGGAGCTGGCTCTCGCTAGACTAGGGGTCGGCATTGGTTTTGTAAGTCAGCAGATACAGTGGACTCCTGTTATTACAAAGTCCTTAGGACTGGCAAATTTCTTTCATCATATTGAAATTCCATTATAACCAAACAAATAAGCAATAAAAATAAACATAGAGCCAATAATTTTATGACTGGATTTTTGTTTCTTTGCAACTGGTATTTCGTTATAACCACGTTTGTTAAACATGGGGATGCACTGTACTACAGTTCACCATGACATTTTCCAGACCTGTTCCGACTGCACACTGTAAAGTTGCGTTATTAAAACAAGACAAGTGGATGTGAGGAATTTGAAACTTTGTAGGAGTTACGTTGTAGTTCTTTCTGTAAAAGTATTGTTGGACAGCATGTTTGTCTTATTATTGTGCAAAGCATTTTAGATGCAGCTGACTACTGACAAGCTCACTTTGTATAGAAGGGAAAACTCAAGTCTCCGCTCTGACGCAGGAAGCAAGCATGGTTTGATATTAAACCCAGTATAAACCAAGTGAGACGGAAAATGTTTGCTATTGAAACATGAATCTTACTAATGTATGTTAAATAAGTAATGCTCATTAAAGGACAAGTTCACCTTCATAAACATAAGGATTGAGAGAATGCAACAAAATTAGTAGAACACATCAGTGAAAGTTTGAGGAAAATTGGACAATCGATGCAAAAGTTATGAATTTTTAAAATTTTTGTGTTGGAACCGCTGGCTGAGGAGACTACTACAGCTTGTGAGTCATATGCGTACAACAGTATAAAGAAAATATAAAGAAAATTCAACATATTTTCACTTTTTTCGCATAATAAAAGAGCGCTTGACTTGCCTCTTTCTAAAGGCAGGGGGAATAATATTACCCATAACATCCAGTCGGTAACGAGTCGGGGGAATGTGTACTTTTTTCATAAGATGAAATTTTGTGAAATTCTCTTTATATTTTCCTTATATTGTTGTACGCATGTGACATCTAAGTTTTTCACACACTGCAGTAGTCTTCTCATCCAGAGGTTACTGCACAAAAACTTCAAAAATTCATAACTTTTGAACGGATTGTCCGATTTTCCTCAAACTTTCAATGATGTGTTCTACTAATATTGCTACATTCTCTCAACTCTTATGTTTATGAAGGTGAACTTGTCCTTTAAAGAGATTTATCACTATCATTCAAATAAACAGTGTCTAATTCAAGGAATCTTTCCCCCTGTTTATTTTTCTTCTCTCAGTCTGTATGTTTATCCTCATCAGCCAGCCTGCAGTCAGTACTCTTTACATCTTCAACTCATTCCCAGCAAGCAGCGAATGTCTTCCATCAAGCAGTGTTTGTAGGTAAGGCTCATGAAAAATGCTGCACAGGTCACAATGTTTGCAGAATTTTGTATCCTAGACAGGCAATGCTTAGATCTATGAATTCGTAGACAACTTTTTAATCTATGATTCTTACAATCATTGTAATAGATACCACTGCACCGTTGAATAAGAAAAAGACATCATATTTCATGACACATTTTTAAAGGCATAATTTACCGTTTGCAGATGAAACAAAAACCCAGCATTGATGCTTTGATATAGTTCTAAAATGTGAGTCTGGAATAGAAACAATCACTGTAAAAATATGAATCCATATTATGAATGTTAAGTATTGTTAAATACACAAAACGTGAACTATACTTATGATATAAATGTTTCCAGACAAAACTGTCTACAGTTATGGTTTATTAAGAAAAATACTGATATCTCCTAATACTTAAGGCTTTACTGCCAAAATCTTATATGGCAGGATGTTTTGTGATACAATAGGCTCACACATATGCATCAAATGTAAAAAAAAAATAAATCACTGCTCCCAAAGGTAAACTGGACCTTTAAAACTAGGTTTAAGTAAAGACTGCTGGTATGTATTTGACTGCAACAATCACCATGAACATTATTAGTAGTGAAATTATTTAATTATGTACACAAAAAAAATCAGTGTTTGCCATTTCCTTTATTCAATTTTGTGACAGGTTAAGAGTATATGAGAATTCTTATTACAATTGGCTGACGATAACAAGACAAAATGTTTCTTTAAAGCTAAGAGTGACAAACACATACAAAGATATTATACAAGGTGTGGTTGTGAGTTGATCTCTATGGTTACTGATTGATTACAAGATTTACTGATTTTATTTGTTCTTATGATGAAAGGTGGTTTTGCTGGGTATCTGCTGGGTCTGACATATCTCACCACCACCTGGAGACAAGTCATCTTCATTCTGGGCGTGGCAGGTTTTGGGGTCTTCCTAGCTGCATCATTGGTAGTCAGACAGCCCAACTCAGAACAAAGGGATTTCATCTTCAGGAGAAACACAGCTTGTGTAAGACTTGTATTAGTCAATAAGGATAAAGGCAATCTGATGACAACTGTAAAGTGTGAGATGCTACAATATTTTAGGTCAGTACTAGGAAGGAAGTAAATAACCCATTGGGGATGAGCTGATTTTGGTGTGTTAATCCGTTTAGGACGGGTCCCGAGTATACTCGGGCAGGTGTCTATGGGAAATGCGTATTGTAGCAATATCAAACCATCCTCAACAGGTTAAACACACCTCTCTCATAGACATGTGCCTGAGTATACTCATAACTAGTCTTCAGTGGGTTAATTGTTAACCCGTTGAGGACAGACTGATTTTGCTTCAACACACATTTCCAGTAGATACCTGCCTGAGTATACTTGGGACTTGTCCTCAATGGAGTAAACTGATTAGCTGTGTGTAAGGATATCACAACTCTAAGAGCATAAACTGAAACATTTTATATTCTTCATCATAGACATGATGATGTGCCATCTGCTTGTCATGATATGTTCTTCAATACTTTGTGAACTTTAATCCTCCCTTCTTTGTGTGTAGGAGACCCTACAAGAGCTGGTGGCATGCAAGCCGTATGTAGTGCTGTGTGTAGCAGTGATCTTGCAAAATATTGGTAGCTGTGCCTTAGATGCCTGGCTAG
Source organism: Diadema antillarum (assembly GCF_040938485.1). Lineage (NCBI taxonomy): Eukaryota > Metazoa > Echinodermata > Echinoidea > Diadematoida > Diadematidae > Diadema > Diadema antillarum. The sequence continues at coordinate 262,789 of NW_027271559.1, forward strand.
CAACCTTCTATGCACAAGTCTACCAAATACCTCCTAAAGAGTATGTTACCAGGCTTGGAGTGGTGGTTGTGGTTGGTGGTTGTGGGGGCAGTCTGCTGGGCACTCTTCTTCTCTCAAGGTAAGTTAGCTCTTCTCTTATTACTTCCACCTAGGAGGTAACGTTTTTTGCCGGCATTGGTTTGTCTGTCTGCCTGTCTGTTTTCAAAATAAATCAAAAATTCATGAACAGATTTGAGTGGAAATTACAGGAAATGTTGATAATGAAAAAAAAAAGGAAGAGATGATTAACCTTTGGTAGTGGAGAGAAAGGCTTATCATTAGACTATAAGAGTGATTTTCAGCATGCGAGTATGAGTGGAAATGAGCTGGTTGCAGAGGTCTGCGCTCTTCAAGTGCTTTTCTAGTTTGATATTTCAGTCATCTCATGAAAAGCTTTGAATAGTTATTATTACTCTCTGATTGATCAATATAGACAATGCTGCACACTGGCACTGGTCTGGTGCTCCCTTAACAGTAAAAATCACTGTTGGACCAGTAACTTTTTCAGAAATTCACCAGTGAGTAAAACATTGAAAACTGGGTACCTACTGGTCTGACAGACAGGTTGGACCAGTAGCAAAAAAGGGTTAGTGTGCAGCCCTGATGTAGATAAATGAGCTCAAGTAAGCTTTGCAAGTGTCCAAAGAGTAAAAACAACCCACCCATCAAAAGGGTATTTTCTGTGGTAAATTTTACTGTTTGGATTTGTAACATGTTAATTACCTGACATGAATATGAATGTCAAAAGTTTTAGTAGTATAGGATCAGCCCAAGATTTTTTTTCTTGCTTTTAATGAAAAGTACTACTACTTATACCACCAGAGTTCATCTTAGAGGTGGGATATGCTGTCAGCTCTGCACAAGATGTACATTTACTGTATATTGAATTACAATGAATAGAATACCAGGGAATATTGCATGAGTTGGGGCCAATATCGCTTGAATCAAAGATGATTGCAATATTAGCTCTAGTATGTGCAATTTTTCCTGGTGTTCCCTGAAATAAAGCCATCAAATATAATTATTACTATTATATAATTGTTGTCCCCGCCGAACGAGTTCGAGCAGGGGACTATGAAACGGGCTCCGTACGTGTGTGTGTCCGTGTGTCCGTCCGTCTGTCCGTCCGTCCGTCCGTGTGTCCGTGTGTCCGTGTGTCCGTGTGTGCGTCCGTGTGTGATCAAAATCTTCAATTTGCTACTTCTCTGTCATTTATGAGCCAATTTTGATTCTGTTTGCTTTATATGATAGCACTACATGGGAGCTTTGAAACTTCTACACAGAATTTCAGTCGTGACCTTTGACCTTGACCTTTGACCTATATTGTACATTTTGCTACAAAATGCTACTCCTTCGCCATTTCTAACCCGATTTCGATTCCGTTTGCTTTATGTGATGGCGCTAGGTGAGGGCTTCAAAACTTCTACACAGAATTTTGACCTTTGACTTCTTTGACCTTTGACCTTGATTTTTTGACCTATATTGTACATTTTGCTACAAAATGCTACTCCTTCGCCATTTCTAACCCGATTTCGATTCCGTTTGCTTTATGTGATGGCACTAGGTGAGGGCTTCAAAACTTCTACACAGAATTTTGACCTTTGACTTCTTTGACCTTTGACCTTGATTTTTGACCTATATTGTGCATTTTGCTACAGAATGCTACTCCTTCGCCATTTCTAACCCGATTTCGATTCCGTTTGCTTTATGTGATAGCACTAGGTGAGGGCTTCAAAACTTCTACACAGAATTTTGACCTTTGTCTTCTTTGACCTTTGACCTTGATTTTTGACCTATATTGTACATTGGCTACAAAATGCTACTCCTTCGCCATTTCTAACCCAATTTCGATTCCATTTGCTTTATGTGATGGCACTAGGTGAGGGCTTCAAAACTTCTACACAGAATTTTGACCTTTGACTTCTTTGACCTTTGACCTTGATTTTTTACCTATATTGCACATTTTGTTACAAAATGCTACTTCCGGCGGGGACATATGTTACGCACTGCGTAATTTCTACTTTTCCTTGTTAATATATCTAATCATTATCCATCATCATAATCTAGAAAAGACACAAGTTGTAAAAAGTAGTTAATAGAAGTTGAAGTTGGGCCGCTAGCAGACTCTGCACGAAAAAGCGTTGTAACTTGCAATAATAGCAAGAGTTTGCATCACATAACAGATGAAATAAAATATGGTACAGTAAAGTAGCCTTTGGGAAATTAATACATTAGCATATGTGTTGCATTGAATATGCTCTGATACTGCACATGGAAAAATGACCGAAATATGTGTTAATAATGCGCAGCTAAAATGCTCCATAGGGATAATAATTGGCTATGTACACAAGTACAATGGAATATTTAAAAAGTAGACGTCTGACTTTGCACACGCACATGTTTTTTCCCATCTATAGATCCACAATGGCATGGCTGCATGTACATACGTACACGGTACCAAGTCCAATATATTTGTGCCTGGTGGTACTGTCAGTATGTACGCAGCTAGTATTCAATGGTGCGTGTTTGCAACTGTCTGGTCAAACATTTAAAGCGCACACATCTTAGGACAAAGATACAAAAGAAAATCCACTGTGAGTGTAATTTACCATAGCTCGTAACTTTACATAGCTCAGAGAGCAGAGTGCATTTCACATGAATTATAGTTCAGCACCAAAAGCATACAATACATCACCTGTAAAATGGTTTGTTGAAATGTTTTTAGACATGCTTTTCACCACAATCGCAGAAGACAATGTCTGCAATTTTGATCGTGTTGTGATGATTGAAATTCAGTATCAGACAATCTGAGTATCATAAATTAAAGGTCAGGATGCAAACTAGCAAACTGCTAGGGATGGCAGAAATTTTGACAAACAAAATTGAAGATATGGCCATTTAATACAGAAGTGTGTATGCATACAGGGTCTAGGCTTACTGGACCAGAGTAATGGAGTTACTGTAGTTTGAATCAATGTAAATGAAATTTTGAATGATGTTAGAAATGTATTACGCTATCATAAGTTCTATGTGTATTCTCTTCATTCAGAACTCTAATTTTTGGGCTGGATATGCTATGTAAGTCAATACCTCATGTTAATCTTTCAGATGTACCGGGAAGAACAAAGTTGCACCAGTATTCCTTGTGTCACTTGGCCAGCTGAGTGCAGCTTCCTTTGCACTACCAGCTCTTCTCTTGGGTTCTAAGACCAGCCCTGCTGTCTTTACTGGTCTGCTCTTTCTGGTCTACCTGTTTGCTGAAACCTGGTGGAATTGTGTCTTTGCTGTCTGTGAGGTGGGTTCTAATTTAACTCAGGGGTTTAGAGTCGGGGAACTGGGCAATCCAAACAGCTCGTCAGGGTTTAAATTGACTCCCTGGTAGTGATTTTGGCTCATGCACAATGGTATTTAAACTTCAATGCGATACACAATAGCAATACGTCATGAGCTATGAGAAAGTTACTGAAGCATTCCTACAATATCTGTTTGTGCATTGATTTGCCATAACTTGATATTTTAATGAGCCCTTTCTTCATTTTTATTTTTGATACTGTGTAACTCAAATTTCTTCAAATTCTAAGAGATGCATGAGAGGATGATATCAACTGTATTTTAACCGGTTGTACTGTGTAGATAATTATTGTCTTCTTAATTCTTCCATTAATGTGATATTTAGTTGTATAGTTTCATGCTAGATGTATTATTGCATGAAATTTAAATTGTGTCTGTCAATGGGATTACTTTGATAGATACGAATAGCAGACATGAATATTAGCCCATGTCACGGCTGCTTCTTCCACCTACAGGCCTGCTTCCACCAGCAGATGAGAGACCAAGCGGTGACCTTTTGTCTGAGGTCAGGACTTGTGTTTGGGAACATTGCTGGACCACTATTGGTAAGATGCATCAAATTGTGCATCAGTATGGGAGTGTAGATGATCCTATCTTTATGCAGAATTTTTTGCATAGAATATATCATTGCTATTGTCAAATTGTCAGGAAATGATACAAAATGTAAAATAACTTGAAATCGTCGGTCATATATAAAGTGACAGGAAGGTCTCAAAGTACATTTAAAGGACAAGTTCACCTTCATAGACATATGGGTTGAGTGAATGCAGCAATATTAGTAGAACACATCAGTGAGAGTTTGAGGAAAATTGGACAATCCGTTCAAAAGTTACGAATATTTTAAGTATCTGTGCAGTCACTGCTGGAAGAGAAGACTACTACAGTGTATGATGTCACATGCGTACAACTATATAAGGAAAATAAAAAGAGAATTTTACAAAACTTTACTTTTTGAATAAAGTGCACAGTTCTTCGACTTGCTACTGACGTATGTTAAGGGTAATACTATTCCCTCTGCCTTCTGAAGTCGAGTGTTCTTTTGTTATGCGAGAAAAATGGAAATATGTTGAATTTTCTTTATTCTTTCTTTATATCGTTGTACTCATGCAACATCACAAGCTATAGCAGTCTTTTCATCCAGCCGTGACTGAGCAGAAACTTCAAAAATTCATAACTTTTTAACGGATTGTCCGATTTTGCTCAAACTCTCACTGATGTGTTCTACTAATATTGCTGCATTCACTCAACCCACATGTCTATGAAGGTGAACTTGTCCTTTAAGTTAGCTTGTTCCCATGTCAGCAGTTTATAGAAGTGAATATGCAATGAGTAGATACACCGATTAAAACTCACCAAGGGGCATTTTTAGGAGAAAAGGGGAAGGTTATTTATCAATGTTTGCCTGAGCCTGTTGCTTTATCAGACAAGAAGGCAAGGAAGGGACTCCATAAACCAGGGTGCCAAGCAACTTTTGGTTTTGAACAACATGCAAGGGCAGGTTTGAGAATTCATCTTTTCACCTTCTTTGGAGATCTGTTTGAATTTTTAGATTTGAATTACTAAATTTTGGTTGGAAGCAAAAATCACTTTCAAGCAGCAGAGCTCTGTGCAAAGAAAGCTTGTGCATACACATTACGGACTGATGAATCAAACAATTCACTCGACCAAAATGACTACTTGAATTGATAATTAGCAAGGTTTTGTGGGTAAAAAATTCTCCTGGTCATGAGCTTATAGTTACACACACAAATCTTAATTTAAGGCCCACCCAATGATGTGCTCCATGTTTGCCCTCCTTCTCTTTACACTTGATTATCAGCGCTATGAACAGAAATGTCGTAATTTTCATCTATATTTTGGTAGTGTTTGGCTGTAATGTGCAAAAAAAAAAAAAATGTTTTATATCAAATTTATCTGTCAAGTGAATGTGATGTTGTATTGGTGTTTATCTCTCAAGTGAATGTGATATTGTATTGGTGTTTATCTCTCAAGTGAATGTGATGTTGTATTGATGTTTATCTGTCAAGTGAATGTGATGTTGTATTGGTGTTTATCTGTCAAGTGAATGTGATGTTGTATTGGTGTTTATCTGTCAAGTGAATGTGATGTTGTATTGGTGTATATCTCTCAAGTGAATGTGATATTGTATTGGTGTTTATCTCTCAAGTGAATGTGATGTTGTATTGGTGTTTATCTCTCAAGTGAATGTGATGTTGTATTGGTGTTTATCTCTCAAGTGACTGTGATGTTGTATTGGTGTTTATCTCTCAAGTGACTGTGATATTGTATTGGTGTTTATCTCTCAAGTGACTGTGATATTGTATTGGTGTTTATTTCTCAAGTGAATGTGATGTTGTATTGGTGTTTATCTCTCAAGTGACTGTGATATTGTATTGGTGTTTATCTGTCAAGTGAATGTGATGTTGTATTGGTGTTTATCTCTCAAGTGAATGTGATGTTGTATTGGTGTTTATCTCTCAAGTGACTGTGATATTGTATCGGTGTTTATCTCTCAAGTGACTGTGATATTGTATTGGTGTTTATCTCTCAAGTGACTGTGATATTGTATTGGTGTTTATTTCTCAAGTGAATGTGATGTTGTATTGGTGTTTATCTCTCAAGTGACTGTGATATTGTATTGGTGTTTATCTCTCAAGTGAATGTGATGTTGTATTGGTGTCTATCTCTCAAGTGAATGTGATGTTGTATTGGTGTTTATCTCTCAAGTGAATGTGATGTTGTATTGATGTTTGGTTTTGTTGCTAGGTTCCTGCATTGTCTCATCTCCATCCTGAGTGGCTGTACTGTGAGGGGGGCATCCAGACACCCCTGCTCTATGTGACCACCACCTGTCTGGCTCTCTCAGCTCTCTTCTTCTTCCTTCTTGGCTTTCTTCTCATGAGATTGGATACAGGGCCTCGACTGGAGGAGACCATTTATCTCATGTATGAAACAAGTGACGTTGATGCCTTTTCTGAGAAATCATATTCTGAAAAGGATTCCTCATTTTAAGAACATGTAAGTTGGCTGAACAAATGAAATGATTGAATTGTATCATGTGAAGTACCCACCGTGGAACGTACATTCCCTCAGTTCCTACAGTATGCAAAGTGTGTAAGTGATGACCCTGTTGTAATTGCAACTAGACAAGTCAATCCAATCATTGTAATGCATTACGGGAAATGGCTCACATGGTCTATTACATACTACCGGTATCTGCCAAAAGACAATGCGCATTTGCAGTCTTGAAATATCATGGTCCTATCTAAGTTTTATTGTTGAAATTAAGTATCACATATCAAAAAAATAGTGCTTCCTGTCTTTCGATATTGAGGCAAAGTGGGAAAGATTGCCTGTGTGAATCTCCTGGTAGTCAAGCGGATGACCAGGATGAGGTTGACTATTAAAAGTAGGGCCACACAGCAAAACATTGTGATGCTGTTTTAACATTCAGCTATTTGATAAGTTCTATAATGTCTATGTATCAATTGCAAGGCTTTCCCAGTTGTTTCAAAGGCTCCACCCTACACACTGAGGTTCTGCATAATTATATGACAGGCGTGCCAGCCAAAGAGTAAGCACAGGAAATAGCAAAGAGAGCTTGTGATAGGAAGATAGAAAACTTACTTATCCCAGTCTAGAATTTGACTGTGCACAAGACTTTTACATCGTGTACAGGTACTGACATCTTTATATTCAATACATTGAGTATGAAATCTGTCATTCATGTGCTATCCCTAATTGTGCAATATTTATTTCAATTTGTGTCAGGCAGCCAGTAGAAAGAAATGATCTTAAATTTCACCTAACTTCTTACCACTACATGTATATATACACGGTAGGTACTTTCACTTTATTTGGGCAAGGGTCCCATACTTTGAACAGGTACTGTAAAAGTGGAAATTTTAGTGATGCTGAAATTTTCTCACGTTTCGAGCAAACAAAAAGTGTTGCAAAAATAAAAGCATGCGAATATTTTTGCTTCCAATGAGTTCCAGTAGTTGATGTCTTGATTCCGCGGAATTAAAAGGACGCGAAACTCTTCTTTTCTCACCGAGCACGAAAAATTAGTCACGCGAAAATAGCTACTTTTACAGTATTTTGCCCTCTGTTTCCCTTGCCAAACTGTACATTTAGTTTCCCTGGGCAACCAGTCAAGTGGGTTTGTGGTCCCTTTATGACACTACTTCTCCAATAATTGTAAGTTCTCTTTATAGTGACTATATTGGGGTATAAGAACAACCGATCCATAGACATTTGATACAACATATTTATATAGTGCAAGTAACCCCTTGGTGTATCACCATGTAATTTCTGTAACCCCCCTAATCCAGATTGTGTGCTTTTGTAATACCACCTGTGCATACATGATATGCAGTATCGTAATGTTTAAATATTTAGTGCTGGTCACCAATCATTTATGCATTTTGTGTTAATATCTTTTGGTCAAAATTGGCTTTATTAATGATTGTATATTAGTCGCTGCAAGGTTAGACAAAGCTGAGAAAACCATCACCATCATCGTGGGTTTAGTTTCAAAACTACTACTTTACTACATTGAACAAATGTGTTATGTCAGGCCCTGCAGGTTAATAGGGACAGTAGGTTTGTAAATATGTGAAAGTATTTATTAGTACTTTAATGGTTTTAAATCATCTAATTTTTAATCAGTATTACAAGTATTTATTATATTCTTACTCCTGTGCTGTGTTCAGGGAGAAATGATTCATAGAGTGTATGGAATTAGAACACGGATACTAATACAGTACTACATTTATATGAAAGGTGGGAAAATGGATGTCATTTAGAAGGAATTTATTTGCAGTTACTAACACAGTATGCATTATAGCAATGAAAATTTAAAGGAGTGGTCGCCATCAGGTGAAATCATGAATTGAAATGATTGAGAGTCACTCATAGAGTCATTCTTAAAGTCACTCATGGAGTCTCCCATAGAGTCACTCTTAGAGTCACCTAAAGGGTCAGTCATAGAGTCACTCATAGAATCACTCTTAGAGTCACTCATGAGTCAGTCAGAGTCTCTCAAAGAATCATTCTTAGAGTCACCCATAGAGTCACTCATAGAGTCAACCACCAATAGAGTCACTCATAGAGTCACTCATAGAGTCACCAGTAGAGTCACCCATAGAGTCACTCATAGAGTCACCCATAGAGTCACTCTACTTTCTCACTGTATTTTCTTGAAAATCTTGTGGAGTGAACTATTTCCACAATTATGAAACAGGTTAAATTAAATTTGATGGACATTATGGAATTGAGGTATAAATGTGGAGACACGATTTTTGTGTTTGCTAGACAAAGCATTGCCATGGTAACCACAATTTTACCAAAGGATTGTGAATCCAATGTTTTACCAAAACTGTGTGAATTACTTCCACAGCATTCAAGCATTTACAGCCGCATTTAGTATGTATGATCTGTAGGTGTAGATATGCAAGACACCATTTGCCATGGTAACCATTTTTTTTTTTTTTTTTTTTGGTCAAACAAGCATTTAAGCTATTAAGGTCAAATTTGGTGTGTATGAAGATCTATAGATGTACACCTGTTATTTACTGCAAAATGCCCTTTGTGTTTGTACCTTACAAACCCTGGTTCAATTCTTTTTCATTGGAATCTGAGCTGCTGGATCAGAGGTATTAATCACCTTCAACGATAATTCTAGTTGTCTTGTATTTAAAGGAATTAAGTAAATAATCTGATGAAATCTATGAAACATATCATTCTACATATACTTGAACTTAAATAGAAACATTCCAATTTAAAATGTGTTGGAGGTTTCTATAGCAGAGCAAGTTTACACATCAAATGATAGTACAGTGCTTGTATTCTGCTAGTCAGTATGATAATGTGTATTAGTAATAATGTAAACGTTTAGTTTCAGAGTGTTCAACATGTCATTGTCTTTCATAGTGTTCTCAATGCATTTTAGGTCAAATAGCTATTTGATTTGCACAAAAGAATAATGTTTTACATCTCATTCATTATGGACACTTAATTAACAAGAAATAATTAGCCAGATATGGTCTGTGCTTCAGTATAGTATTACTTGTCACATTGTTTTCCTCATTTATAGTTGAATTTATGTGAACAGTCATTTATTTCATTGATAAGAGACACACAATTATATACCACCTTTGATCATGGGCATGATATATCACGGCACATGATTCTCACAAATAGTAATCCATGTTAAAGGCTACAGCCAAACAACAATAGACAAGTCATAAAGGAGGTTAAGTGCATGAATACAATGCTCATCTCAAACACACTGAGTTCTTAAGAAAAAAAAAATCGTCAGATTTGCTCAGAAAATTCAGCATTTCCTTTTAGAGAAAGATTTACCCAGTATTTAAGGTGTAGATCAGATCTTGACTTGAGCAGTGGTCCAGTGTCACTAGACATAAATGTGGGGCCGCCAAATTTCCCAGAAGGTTATCTTTTGGTGGCTCGATTTGGCAGCTGAAATTCAAAATAACATTTCTATATGTGCTTTTATTTTGGGTCACTGCATTTCATTTTAGGGCCACTAAAACATCAAATTCATTGATTTTAGTGTCCCCAACAGGCAACTAAAGAAAAATGTGAGTGTCAAGCCCTGTTAAAAGATTATATTGGAAGGAGGTAATGATTTATGCAAGCAATGAGGTAACTGAAGTGTGTATAGGGCAAACATTGTGTGATGTTTCCCTCAACCATATACGTGTCTGCTGCTATCACAAAATGATCAGTCAGTCAGTTGTGTGACATCTTTCAAATCATAATATATCAAGACCAGATTGTACGGCATGTTCCTCTCATGCCCTGGCACTGTGAGCTTTTGAGCATGCAGTAGTACATATTGTAATGAAAAAGAACTTCACAAATTAATATCATTCATGATATATCATGAGTTAACATTCGCCTTTGTGTACAAGTGCTACATATTATGCCTATGTCTATCCGGTTCTTCCATCATGGTTGTACATGTTACAAATCTAATATCTCTATCATGATTAAAATTCTAATTGCTACGTATGTCTGATAATGAAATCTGTGCAATGCCTATTATTGATTGGTTTTCTCTGAGTTAGCTCTGTAGAGTGTGAAAAGATGTATGATTACCTTGGCGTAGTTAATATGTGAATAATATGTGCCCAAAGCTGCAAGAAATGACAATGGACACTGTTCAGCAAAAAGGCAAATGTTTTTGTTTTGTTTTTATGCCTCCGCCACGAAGTGGTGCCGGAGGCATTATGTTTTCGGGTTGTCCGTCCGTCCGTCCATCCTTCCGTCCATCTGTAATGAATTTTGTGGACAGGGTAACTGTCAAAACCTTTTGAGGTATCCTAATGAAACTTGGCATGTATGTGTACATTGTATTAGGGGATGAAGTTGTGCCTAGCAACTTTTGGGTGCACATGCTCAAGGTCAAAGGTCAAAAGGTCAAGGTCAAATACATACAATTTCACTATTTCCACCATATCTATGCAATGCCTTAAGATATTTTCTTGAAACTTAGTGTATACATGTATTACCCAATTAAGATTCTCTGGTGAAAGTTTGGGTCATGAGGTCAAAGGTCAAAAGGTCAAGTAAAAATATCAAAACTTCACCTTTTTTCTCTGTATCTTGGAAATAGTTCAAGATATCTTCATGGAACATAATATATATACATGTACTGACTGGCAGCGATTATCTAGAGAATTTAGGGTTCATGGGGTCAAAGATCAGGGGTCAAAGGTCAAGGGCAACACTTCAAAATTTTACTATTTCCGTCATGTTTATGCAATGCCAGCAGGATTATTTTTTTTTCATTTACACTTGGTGTATGCATGTATAACCTAATAGAGATTCTCTGGAAAGTTTTTTTTTGTTGTTGTTGTTTTTGCCTCAAAGGCCAAAAGGTCAAAGATCAAGTGAAAGTGCTGAACTAAGTTTTTCCTCCATATCTCGGAAGTGGCTCAAGTTATCTTGAAACGTACTACATATTTATGCATGTTCTGCCTGACAGTGATTATCTTATGAATTTTAGGGTCAGAGGCCAGATGAAAATGGTAACAATTTACTATTCAATACAGAAATTGCACTTTTTCTCCATACCTTGAAAATTACTCAATACATATACGTATGAATGGGTCAAAGTCAAGTTAAAGTCCGTAAATCCCAAATACATGCTCTCCTATTCATCCAATTAAACCTAGGTCAAGGAAGGTGAACATTCAACACATTTGTGACAAACTTGGCCTTTTAATATTTTGCCAATTTTGTGAAAATGTAATCACACATTGTCCACATATACTATCTAGACCTATAAGGAGAATCATGCATTATGGCGGAGGCATACCAGTCGCCATAGCGACATTTCTAGTTTTGTTTTGTTTTGTGTTTTTCCTCATTTTGGGGGGCGGGGGTGGTTATGTTTATCTGTCCCCATATAAGTGTGTGATAACAGAGCCAGTGTCGTGCTATCGAGAAGGGATTGGGAAATGCTGTGTGCATGGTGATGACATACAAGATGACGGGATATTTGTCTTGCCACAGTATACCCACTCTTCGTACTCAATGTGATCGATGTTAGCAAATATCACTGCTCAAATAGAAATCCAGTGCGTGTGCCGCCCTATACCTCATTGTTAAAAGCGATGCAACTCCAAATCATGCAACACACTGAAATGACTCCTTTTAACCATGAATTATTCTATCAACACAGGGAAAATTTTCCACACAAAACAAAATTAACAGCAACAACAGCAGCAGCAGCAGCAGCAGCAGCAACAACAACAACAACAACAACAACAACAACAACAACAACAACAACAACAACAACAACAACACAGCAGCCAAGAAATAAACACGACTTGCTTCAGCATTCTATTGTTACTGGTAACACGTAGTCACAATATAAAATGGTGTGTACAGACCAAGGCATCATTTACATTGTATTCCACATAGTGACACAAGTGGCATCATTTTCTCTTGAAATGCAGGTGTCAGCTTGAAATAACCTCATAGTATGGGAAATCAATATTACCGTTTTGACGGTCTGAGAAAACATTTCGGCAAGGGAAAATACAAGTGTGTACCATTTGGTCTCTTTCTTTTTTCTGTCTGCTAATACGAATATTGGTATAACCTCGTGATTTTTTCTAATTACTTTACCATTTCTTAAACAATCAATTTCATATGTCATATCATGCTTACTTTTCTCCCTTTTAGTCAACGATATTTGATCTGTAATTAATTTCAGAGCAGCGCGTGTGCAATTTTCATCTATAATCCATTACTGTGTCACGACATGGATCTAAGAGGAAACACGCAGAGAAGATATTCTAATGAATTGCAATCGATAGCTGGAGATGACGTGTCTTTGACATTTTCCATAAAAGTTCTAAATGATATACAAACAATATAAACATTATAAAAGATTATAACAGAAATAACAACTCATATTTATTTTGCTTGAACTGACAGAGATAGTACAATCAAGTATCAAAATATGGAAGAAAAACGTTAATAAAACATTATAGCTTGTAAGGTCGGTTACCCATTGTGGTAGAGGTATGGGAAGTGTTTATGATAATAACTACAGTGTATACCACATCATAACCTTCTCATATTGAAAACATAATTCTGCATACACCGAAATAAACGACAGTTACTTCATGTGAGATTACTTGAGCTGTCTATCACGAGTTATTCATGGAAGTTTTCACTATATCATGAAATACAGCTGTACTGAATAATAAGAACTATAAATTGTATTATGCGATGAGACATTTGGAAGAAAAATAACGAATTAACGCATTTCAACCCCTATTTTGTTCGTCTTTTTTTTTAATCAATTCACAAATAATTTCCCTTAAATTCTCTCAATAATAACGATCCATAATGGTGTAATAACAACGCAAAGCACATTCTTAAGTTTGATTGACGGGCATATGACGTCATGCTTGTGTTTTTCTTTGTTTACGATGCGTATGGTTATAACGAGGTACCGGTTATAACGAGGTAATATCGCCGGTCCCACGGACCTCGTTATAACGGGGTTTCACTGCACTATGACATGCTGACACGCATATCAACTGAAAAATAGAGAGAGAAAGAGAGCAAAAGAATGACAGATATCCGTGCTTGCTTATTGTATTAAAGGGAAACTATCATATTCATTTTTATTATTCTTCAAACTTTGAAATTAACTTTTGTATAATTATCAAGCAAAGAAGCAGAATGGACTGATACGTATATAGTGGATATATAGATAAGATAATAAAGGAAGCTAATCTACCACATCTTGTGAAAAAATATCATATTTTTAGACTTTACAGGATATAGGTTTAAATCACCCACATGAGAGAAGGGTTGCTACTAAATATTGGTTTATCTTTGATATAAGATTAAATTCAGTTATGAAATTGTCACGACGTGATGTATTGGAGCTGGAAACTACACCGACTATGATTTTTTTTTTCAAGCAGCTAACATGCACTATGTCAACAAAAGTTTCTCCCATAAAGGATTCATTCTACTAAAATCATTAAATAAAACAGTTTAATGGAATTAAAATTGAATATAGAGGGCAACACCTTCCCCTCAGTCTCTATTCTTTTCTGACATTAACAACTAAATTGCAATGATCCGGTAATGAAAAAAAAAAAAGAAAACAGCCTGCAGAGTCTCATCAAATTACGTCTCAAAGGTAAACCTGAGATCGGTTAGTATCGGTAGTCCAGAGAAATAAACTGAAGTGAACGAAATTTCTTTAGAAACTACGAATATTCAAAAAAATACAATTCGTATTTGATAAATCGTTACGTATACCTTTGCATTTATCAAAAGGAAAATGAGTTGGGGGTGGAATGATTTACCAATTATTAGACGACATATTTGCACCTTATGTCAAAGATAAGCACATCTCAAGAACCATGAAGTCATCTGTCGCCTATAAAATGAGTATTTTACGATATCATCCGATAAAATAAGATAAAGAAAGGGAGAGAGAGGGTATTTGCACAAAAAGGTTTGCCACCCCAGGGAGACTAGCCTGCACCCAGCAACACCCTTGATACCATATTGAAGTACAGTAGGCCTATATAGCAAATAGACAACCTCACGTCATACGACCACGCCCACAGTTTCCCTACGACCGACCTACAATAGTGGGACGTCCAATCAAGCAAGAGATACACTAGACTGTTGAACCTTAAAAACATGTACATGATAATGACCATTTGCATACATGACAACTCCATTCCACGCCACGCCACATCACACTATTTTATAAGCAGCTATCGTTGCTCACCGATTGATAGTGATTGGATTTCAAAGTCGTAAGGAATAGTCATTTCTGGTTTTGTGTGTCCGCGTTCTCTCACTCAAGCCCATTTTGTAGTTCACCTGCTTGACGAGACGATCTGAGGGTGTGGCTGGCTAAAGGAGTGTGAATACTCGAAGAACACGAGTCTAGATTTCTGTCTTATCATCCAGTTTCTTTTCTCACTAGAAACCATGATTATCACGTGTTTCTTTCTCATTTGTCTGGCCTCGTTCTCACAAGCCTACGTGATTGAGACGACACCTTATTGTTCCATGAAGCAATATACGGTAACTCAGGGTAAGCACTAACATCTTCATTTCATTACATTAAATCATTTCGTTTATTTCATATTTTACAAACAATGACATTGTACAAACGTATAGGAAGAGAAAAGAACAAATGATACATACATATTCTCCATACGTTGAAATATTATACAAGTACAAAGAAATTGAATTGAGGAAGAAATGAATAAACATAATGTTATTTACTGCATGATGTTGAAAATCGAAAATGGCGGGGAATGTTCCGTATGGCTCCAAAGCATTTCTGTATTTGAAATAAACAATAAATCAGTGGCGGCTTGCTGTATATATTGTGGCAGTACACATGCATGGGCCAAAACTACTGGAAGGAATTGTAGATTTTAGTTTAGCTATATGTGAGTTCCATGCTTCTTTTTAATGGTGGAAAGCCACACGTACATTTAAGACATGCTGGAGGTATGCACAAGGGGAGAGTTGGTACGATGAAGTCAAATATTACAGAATTCATTTATTAGAAGCTTTATGTATAAAATTTTTCTTTGATACTTCAATCAAAGTGTCGTTCTTTTCTTTTTCTTTTTTTCTTCAGCCAGAGCACTCCAGGTGATGTCTTGCCTTTATACATAGTGCAATGAATATTTAAAACACATATGACAGACATATACAGACAGGAACATCAACGTTCAAGTCCCAAAACTGTATCAGGGAATCATTCGGATTTCAGAAAATACGACGTATGTATACGCAAGTGACAATTATATCTGTTGTAAATAGTGAAAAAGAACCAGCCTTGTTCTATGTCTTTACATATCGTGGAAGTTTCACACAGACATAGACATAATTCCTTCAAATATCATTACTGCACTTTTAGATTTTTCGTTGTTTCTGAAAAACAAAATGTGATCAATGTATTAGTTGAGATGTGTCAGTGTCGCTAAAAGTCTTCGAACTGATTATACTTCTGTTTAGATGTCCATTGCGTAACTCTATGTAACTCGCGAAACACGTACGTAAGAAAGACGTTCAGACGGCTATCCTATCCTCGAGGATATAGCTATCGTCCAGGATAAGCTCTGGCCTCCGAACTATATACGACGCGTGTTCACATGATGAAGCTTATCCTCGAAGGCAGCTAACCTCAAGGATAGGCTCACTACCCCTTCCTCCGCCCCCCCCCCCCCCCCCCCCCGTAGTTGTGTCTAAACGATGCTATAACTACGAGTGGAGACCTCCAACCTCCAAACCCCTGCGGCTCGTTAATATCGAGAGCATTACTCTGAGTAATTATACATGGCATGTATCTCGTGGATATCTTTGAGTTAACTTCAGTTTTAACAGCTATCAGCGAGTGTGTCTACACTTTGTGCTTAACTACGAGCTTATCCTTGAAGATATCCTCGAGGTTTAGGATCACCGTCTGAGTGTAACTATTATTTCGTCACTCGATTGTTTTGTCCATGGTACTATGCCTATCATTCTCATAGTGGGCATCCAGTCCAACTCAGGAAGCGTGGTCGTGAGAGGAAGACATCGTGCGCTCTCAGCTCTTGATTACGTCAACGAGCGATACTACACCAACTATACCCTTTCTGTACTCGACTCCACGGGAAAGACTTTGACTATCGGATACGAGCTCATTGTAGATGTGCCAAATGTGAGACCAATAGTACTCCGTAGTTTTAAAGGCATAATCTGCCATTTTTTGCTTAAAAATAGTTCTAAAATGTGAGTTTGATAGGGATAGAACAAACACTGCAAAAATTTCAATCCATATAATCGATGTATTGTATTGTTAAATACCCAAAATGTGAACGTAGTTATAATCAAAATGTTTCCAGACTTAACCGTCTGCAGTTATGGTTTAAAGAGAAAAATAATGATACAGGTGTATCTCGTTAATAGGCTTTGTTGCAAAAAACAACAACAACAAAAAACCCAAAACTGTCATATGGTAGAATGGTAGGATGTTTTGTGACGCAACAAACCTACACATATGCATCAAAATAATGTGATATCTTGAAATTCTTTTAAATCACTGTCCCCCAAGGTGAAAAGGACCTTTAAGATTCTATGGAGCGAGGGAACGTGTGTTCTACATGTCTGTGCTATTAGTGTGTGTGTCAATCATTTTGCAGTCACCTCGACTGGTTTAAGATACCACCTGTCACATTCGATACACTCTTTTTCAAATCGTCATTTGATGTCACCGATAATGCGATACTTTAACGTACATTGCTTGATTGTGGAAAAGCAGATTCATGTGCTTCATCTCTCCCTCTCTCTCTCTCTCTCTCTCTCTCTCTCTCTCTCTTATTGCGTAATGTTTTATCGGATATATAGTTTGCAAGATGTGTAAGCAAGCAAAATCATCACCAATCGAATGTAATCCTACTAAAAATCTTCACTGAAGTTTAATTGTATCATCGAATTCAGCAATGACCACGACAGTACGTACACTTATATTTACGTAATTATGTATTACTTATGAGTACTCTTGTATACAGTTTCATGTGAAATTTCTTTCATTTCGTCGTGATCGTTTCTTTTGACAAGTTGAAAAATGAAACAAACTGAAACTGAATGAGAACATTCTTCTTTTTTTCTTCCACATCAGGGAGCGAATTATGTGATCCAGAGCGGAGAATGCAGAAAGTACCGTCTGCCGGAACAGCTTCAAAGCAGCTTCACCCCATGCCTCAATGGTAGGACATCTCACCACCCCTCCTCCACCCCTCCCCCTTGTTCTCTTACATTATATAATATTAGTAAGAATTATTTCGATTGCACCTTGTGGAAGAACGCTTCGACTCTGCAGAAAGTGCAATCAGGCTATGATGAAATGAAAAATCTAAGCAGAACACTCAGTACACAGGAAAGAACTAGATAGGCACTATATGTGTGTCTGTATGTGTGTTTTCCTAGACTGCTTTGGTCTATCACCTCTTGAAGTCTGTGTTAAGTAGTGGAAGGGTTATACATGCTGATCATTCATACATGCTGTTCATTTCGGCCAATTAGTGTTTGTACCGTTACATTCTTATGTTAGGATCTATTGTGAGCATTGTTGAGTTTTTTATTTCATATGTATTTTAAAACAAGTACTGTTTATAGTATGAGTTGTATAATCAGCATCAATATCAAAGATAAAAAGAATGATCCAATGGTAGGCCTATATAGATCAAGTTAGCATAAACACGCTTTGCTGGTATATTTGTGCTGTCGTTTGTTTTTCATGTTCCAGTCATTCGCGTCCTACATCGTTGCTGTATAGTGGAACACTCTTTTTCATCATCATAAACAATGATTTACTTTTTGTTGTTGTTTCTACAATGGCAAAGTGTGCATTGTTCTTTTGTCGCTGTAATATCACTCGTACATGTGTTTTTGTATTTCATTCGATGAATACTTTGTCCTTTCAGCTTGTTTAAAGTTGAATTGATGAAGGTATTACCTTGTATAATGTTCTTCCTTCTGTTGATGGCAAACACAAACAACAATTGAATTGAATTGAATCTATACGTGCTTAACATTTCGACATCTTCCTTTTACTTAAAAGTGAACATCTCTTTTCAGAGATTCCTTCCCGGTCATGGGAGATCTTTAAACAGGCTGAACTGGCCCTCAAGCTTCCAAAGAAGATGCTCGATCGAATGTGATGATACAGACATCTCTAGCATCATGACTTGACTGAGTTAGATGAATATTTAGACATTTTTTTTTTCATAAAAAAGAAACATGAATGTATATCATTCCGTAGAAAAGTGAAGAAAAAACTAGCCTAACTGTAACAAAACTTATGTAAAATTTTTAAACAGTTTTCCTTGATAAAAAATCTCGTTTCCAGAACGTGATCTAATTTCAACAGTGTTTTGATACAATTTTTACATCTGAACAAATGCCAGAAGGTACTTCCATAAACCAGTAAGGAATGTCATTGCCCTATCTATTATCAGTGCGATTATGTCTTGCCGAAGGTATACTCATCACTTCAACTTTTCCAACATTAAAGAGAAGTCAGCGAATTCGATTCCCCGTGATTTACATCGCAAAAATCCCTTTTGAACAACATACCGGCTTCATTAGCTTTTTTGAATGGAGATATTCTTGCGAGACACCTTCAATCCAGCGTGACAAAAGTATTTAAAAGTATTAATCTAGGGATTATCCTCCTAATTCTAAATGAGTTTTGTAAGAATACCTGTATTAATCGTTTTATTTCTATCAATAGATATGGCCAAGGAGGTACTAGGCGAGCTCGCCCAGTACCTCCTTGGTATAGCACCCATACCATTTACAACACAAGGATGCCAATCAAACAAACAAGTATTCATATCTCATTCGTGTTGTACTTTGAAGGTATGATGATCGCTGAAAGCACGTCCTATAATCTGGGTGGATTCAAAGGTTCTCCGAATGCGATCAGAGAGGAGACTTTTAAAATGAACCTTGATGTGACCGACGGAGAAAACGAAGGAATGACTGGTCAGCTATGGCTGTCGTATGCCAAAAACCCCGACGATCCTGAGACTTACCTCTTACTCAAAGAAGAGATGTTGGGATCTCTCCAACTTTCTGAATCATCAGAGCTCAGTGAGTCTTTTTTCCCTGCATGTATCTCATCACTTCGAATTCTTTGGATGTTTTTTTCTTTAGATGAGCACATGTTTTCACCATTATTAATATCAACATTTTTCCCTATCTCACTATAGCACCACGCGTTGCAATTACATTACAGGCTTTGTCATAAACTGCTTGAAATACAGTTATTGTTGCCCATTTCCCAAACAATCTACATGCTGGGAAAATCCCCGTGACATGATAGCACGGCGGAACGCGTGTAGTGCTCAGCGATGATGCAGGTGATAATAATAGAAACAATAAGAATAACAATGATAATGATAAAAAGAGAATGATTGTTATTATTATAATAATCATGATTATGATGATGATGGTAATAATATTTTTTATATCAAGCAGTAAAGATATCCGAAGATACTTTACAATCATTTTAATGATTTTGACTCTCAATCATACGTGATCTCAATGTCTATAGCTCTGTTTTTATCATACAGTTTCATTCAGTTCTGAATACGTGGACTATGAGATAGGGGTTGATGAGAAAAGATTCAACATTCCCCAGGACTGCCCTGAAGAGTTCGATGAGGTAAGTTGTGTATTCATTCATGCAATTTCATTTTAATCGAGAAATACTAAATGATGTCAGATTTAGTGTATCACCTGAAAGGTACGTGGATATCCATTTGATAGAGTGACTTGTGCGATTCATTGGAACTTCAGCTCGCTACAAACACACATACACACACGCACACATACGATAGAATAAGGGTTTTCTGGGACTTGCAATGGACAGGGCTTTTTTGTGAGTCATTATGATCTACAATAAAAATTTACATGATTTCGAATAGAGCTGCCATTATCATATGAAGCAAATGATGATAAAGATTATATTCCAAGTACTTCCCTCAATTTCCACTAAAAGTGATAACAAAGGTATGCAGAGTCGTGCGCACATGAACGGGTTTGAAATCATGATTATCAATCAATCTGTCGATGCGCCTGTGTGCTGCCTGTGTGTGTTTGTTTATCATTATTATTATTGAAGTTGTTAATTGTTGATACATGATATATTATTTTTCTTTCAACTCTAGGGCAATTTCAATGGCCACAACAGATACCGCCGTTCTCTCTCGACCAAGTCATTCCAGGCAGCTCGCTACGCCGCTCTCAAGCTACTTACACCATAATCCTCGTGACACTTTCTTCTCTCGTCTGTCTTACCGCAACACAATAACATCCTTTTGACCATTTAAAGTTAAAAGATACACACGCAACCACTTTACCATCTGTCATAGTGTTACTTTGTCATTTATCATTATTTAAAACCCCCTACACTGATATCTCGTCCACGAATAACCAAATAAGAACAGAAGAAAATCGTTGACAGAAATCTGCAGTATGAAGGTATTTGCATGCACTTAAGCAGTAAAGGTTTATTCATATTTGTCTCTTGAATATAGGCCTGGTACACCCGAACAATTCATTAATATTTCTTTAACGGTACGAGCACTGTGATCAAATTGAATAAACATATTGTAATATCAGCACTGAGTATAGAATGTTCTGCTGAGTTAACAAAAACAAAAACAAAAACGAAAATGAAAACCAGAAAGTCCGCTTTGTTTGTTACTCCTTCCTTCGTGGTTAGGACTCCAACCAATTAAGGTTTGATGCTTATCTTGAATTACACTTTCACAGTTCATGAAAAAGGTCTATAGATATTAAAATCGAGGTTTTCAAAATATGTAGCAATTTACGTTGACATGACGATCATCCAACAAGAAATTTGGATCTAGGCCCTACCTGACAAGAGTATCACAAACATTTTGTATTGTTACTTACACGTTATTTAAAGCAAGACAGTTATGATATACGGTCGAAATACATTGAAATACTGTTTCATCGCTCACAAAGTTTCACAGCATTTTTATTTCTCTCTGTCTGAAAAAAAAAGAATGACACATGTCACATGTCTCTTGATTTCTGATCAACAAAGAATAACTTGTCAGTTCAATTACAAATGAACCCACATATTCACAACTTTGTGACTAACCTTATATGGAAGATTCAGTTCACAAGTCAGAAATAAAGAAGTAAGAAAGTGTTGAAAGTAAGAAGGTGTCGATGCTGGAAAAGAGAGAAGGCAAGTTTGTTTTTGTTTTGTTTTGTTTTTCATTAGTTTTTAATCAGTTTCATCAAGCAATTGCTTTACACAAAATGCCAGCAATATGGGTTATCTGTAGATATACCGTTTCTATGCGTAGCTGCATTTTTTAATGTCCTTTTGCTCTATGCAAGAACTTGTTTATTTAATTGTATTGTTTAATGCATAACAATATTTTTTATCTAAACAAAACTTTGAGTAAAATAAGACTTCGTATACAGCTTCTTCTCAATCCACGTACATTAAACCTCAATCAGTTCACAACTTCTTAAGACGTAGCCTTCTATTTTGCCACCTTAATTTCGGCATTCTTTGAGTAAACACAAATGACATTGATTACGGCCAACGCAGTCACTTTCTTTGACACATTACTTTTAACCTTGCAAAGTAGGTAATGTCATTCCATGGAGAATAGGAAAGACGCGATACAGTACTTTAGTTTTGAATCGAAAAGTTACGTAATGCTACAAAAACCAGTCAAGTTTCCATGGTGATACGTGTGTGTATTATGGCACTTGTTGACAAGAATACATAGAAAGAAACAGAGTTTGGTTAAAGAAATTGGGTTTAGCTGGTTAACTTTTTTTCATAGATGATTTATTCAAACATGTAGTGTGGTATCATTCTTTAAATCGATGTATTTGATGCGTTCGTCGAAGGGGGCGCTTGTCAAACTTGTTTTCATCTCCCCGCACCTTATGGTGGGTAGTGACCGGCAGCATCTCACCATTTGGCACAGGACCGAGGTTGTAATCACAAAGACCAGTGCAAGGGCGATGGATAGTCCACAGACAATGGCTAGGGACACTACAGTCGCACTGTTCTCAGGAATCACGACTGTACGAAAATAAACAGATTTACAGTAAACCTCGCATGAGTCGAAGCTCTCGGGACTGACGAAAATGCGTCGACTTAAGTGAAATTCGACTCTCGCGAGAGTCGATTTTTTTTCGACTCACAGTTATGTACATGTATTATAGTACATTTGCATGCATGTGTGTGTGTGTGTGTGTGTGTGCGTGCGTGCGTATGTGTGTTTGCATTCAAATTTGTCTGTTCTTGAAGATAATGTTTTTTTTTGTTCTAAATTGAACATGGAATTTGTATCAATACTAGTAGTTAAACGTAGTTCTGAGAATGTCTGCGCTGTAATGTGGCAATGTGCCGATGTGCTATGTCTATGGTGCAACATCTCTGTCAACCTACCCTGAGACAAACACTCTCCCAGGCCCATCCCACCTCCATTGAACAAAACTATACAGCCAGCCAGGCACGCACAAACAAGCTCCGCCCACTTGGCCTGTCACTAAAATATTAAAGCAGCGATTGGTTGACCAAGGAGTTCTGGCTTGACATGGATAAACCGTTAGTATGGATGTGCTGTGTGTATGGATAAAGTATATGGATCGATGTACTGTGTGTAAACATGTACTAGTATACATGTGTATGTATTCGACATGCGTGCAGAGCGGTACGGTGAGTGTGCATGCTTACCTGCAGCAGGCCAGGGACGGGGTTCTGCGACATGCCGATTTTTTTGTTCTCCTCTAAATGTAATGAGAATGCCAGACAAATCTTCTTCGGCTCAAGTGATGTAAACTACGTGTATTTTGTACAAAAGGGACTAAATGTTTTACTTCGACACAGCCGAAATTCGACTCTCGTACTTCGGCTTATCCAAATATTTCTTAGAGAAAATACATAGGGAAAAATCGGGACTTTTTATTTTGCTTCGAGTTAAGTGATTTTCGACTCACTCGACGTCGACTTATCCGAGGTTTACTGTATTTGATTTCTGTTAAAACCTCGTCTATTCTTTAGTGGATTCGGAACTGATAATTACAAGTACTGCAGTGCAAACGTTTTTTTTGGCAATGAGTACAACCGAAAATGCATGCCGCAATATTGTAATAATGATAATCAGAAAGAGCAATATGCCTCATACAGCTGGGTGGGTTACGTTTAAAGTCTCTTGAAGTGCAAAATATTATTCACAATTTCATGTGTATACGGTTTCTCTCTACCAATTGGCAAAACACTAATTTTGGTCCAACAAGAAAATGCCAAATTGATCATCTTTATAAAAAGGCATTTTCTTTAGATAATTTTGCATCCATATCAACTATTGTCTAGCGTTCCTATATTTCAAAGACACAAAAACAAATGTGAATTTCTTTAATTTCTCCTTGGAAAATGAAAACAAAATCTTTTGTTGTTTGAATGTATTCTGCATGGTGAGGTGTGCATGGGCGGGGGTTGGGACTTTGCTGAGAGTCCTTGCGAGTTAAAGAACTGGTTTAATTCGTTCCAGGTATAGCTCTAACATCAGCTGAGAAAGCTTGATGCAAGTTTTAGAAACTATGCAGTAATTGCTCAGCGGGTAGCAACAAATAGCTGAAAGTCTCACCATTTTGTAGGCCGTTTTAATCACGCAGGAACTTTTACAGCGGTGGATCCAGGGGAGCGCACCGGACCCCCCCCCCCCTTATTCTTTGTTAAAACAAAAGAAATAAAGAGAAAAACGGAGGTTACGCATGCCCTCTCTGATTTTGTAAAGGCGCCCCCCCCCCCCTTTTACGGAATTCCTGGATCCACCCCCTTTTTTACCAGCTGTTGCAATGTAAACCAGTTAGCAATACATGCCATAACCCTTATAGATGGTGATATGAACATGTATGAGCTTAAATAGATAAAAACAATATAAACATTTCAAAGGACATATGAAATAATATTATGTACTATCATGGAGATATGGGCGATATTTCTCATACCACAACGAATCGCTGCATCTGCACTGTTCATCTTAGTGCAGATGTCAGGTGAAGGATTCGCGGGACACGAACTTAAAGAGCGTTCCCAACCATCGCAGTTGACGTACGCAAGATGAAACGGTCTGCTGCCATTGACTCGGGGGACGCTGTAGGCCTGAGCACCGTACGACTGGTAACCGAGCTGTCGACACGCCACCTCTGCATCCCGCGAGTCCCAACCACTATCACACACAGTACCCCATTTTTCCTCGTGAAATATCTCCACCCGACCTTCGTGATACGTAGATCCGCCTACCAAACGAATCGGCGCATCGTAGGTAATGGACCAGGGTGGGCTGGTAGGAACCTCGATATCACCTGTGTCGACGAAATGATGAAAAGGGGTAAAAGTTGTAAGTTAAGAGCGAGGAGAGTATAGAAAGTAAGAAATGAATCTCAAAAATCAGTTTCGCGATTCTCGAGACTCGCTTTAGCGCCTTAGAGGAAAATAACTCCGACCATTAAACTTCACAAAAGCTTTTTGCTTCTGACTGGAAGGCATGAAAGTGCCTTTCAGTGCGATGATAAAAACTCGCCAATCTACCTTTTTCTCATATTCATAACAAGGTGACCGAGACAGTGTAGCCATTTATCTTTCTCTACCTTTCATTTTTAAACAAGGAACATTTATATGATATGCAACATGATATGAATCGCATATGAGCAAGTCGCCCATAAGCGTAGGAACTTAAACCAGTTTTGCGAAGTTATTTTCTCCTCCATCCGGATCTGATCTACTGTGTATTATTATACCTCTTGGTCATTCCTGTAAC
The DNA here is from genome assembly GCF_040938485.1 of Diadema antillarum. NCBI lineage: Eukaryota > Metazoa > Echinodermata > Echinoidea > Diadematoida > Diadematidae > Diadema > Diadema antillarum. The sequence continues at coordinate 288,087 of NW_027271559.1, forward strand.
TAGTATAACATTACAGACAGCTGGATTGGGTGAGATGCCCAGCTTGTTTCATAGCCTGCCGTCTAGACAGTCTTTCTATTATTAGTTTGGTTGACTTTTGTCTGTACTGTTCACGAGGGTTTTGGGGAGTTCATCTCACTGATTGCCAGTGAACCAGCTGGAGTTTCAGCTTTTATTACGGGTACACGATTTTACACCATTTTTTCCATTAAAGTGAAATGACACAGAAAAAACTGAATCGTTTGCAACATCACTGCCATGTTGATACTTTTCAATGATCAGAGGGAAAGGGTCGTATTTTCTGATTATCAACCAAAAGTATGGTAATTAATCAAGATTATAAGATTGTGATATGACGACTTCACTTCGTATCATTTGAATATTTTGGACCAATATGTCTGATCCGTCAAATTTCTTTCTTTATGTTTGATTAGCTCTAATTAGTAAAGTCACATGAACATGGGGGGGGGGGGGCTGTACTACGATCAAGAGAGAGGGGTTTTATCAATAGAGATGAGCTCGAATAAATCGCACATTGAACGCCAGCATCATCCTGGTGCCCACAGTCAGGGTTGTACCATGGAGGTAGATTTCTACCTCCATGCAGGGAGGTGCTGTACCATCCGTCGGAGGGACACCTAGCTAGACTCGACTCCCAGCCGTAACATCTAACGTTGTCAAGTAGAATGGATCCTGATCCTTGTCCGTACGCCCCTCCACTCACAGCCCGTGCGTAGCTTGTGGAATATCCGAGCTGTCTGCAGACGACCCGGGCATCATCGTCATCCCAGTTATTATCACACACCGTGCCCCAGTCTCCATTGGAATTGATCTCAACACGACCCTCGTGGTACGAGCTCCCTCCGACAAGGCGGATGCTGATGGGCGGGGAGGTGGTGGCCGGGTCATACCAATCTGATTAGAGACAGAGAAAGTCCATGCTGATAAAATGGTATTTATTATGAAATGAAATACCATAAACTTTAAGTCAAATGCACCAGTGATGTTTCACATGCTGAAACATCATTACAAAGACTTGCGTCAAGACAGTTTATATTCGAGAAAGAATGCCGTGCACAACAGCATTGAATGGATCACAGTTTCTATAACATGTGGTTTATACATTGTTGACGGAAAACAATCTAATACGCGGTCTTGCTGGAGGCTGTGGGTATTGCTTCCACCTGACGGGAAAAACGGAGGAAGAGAACACCAAGACTGCATAATCAATCACAATCAGCAAATTGCCAATTCTCCAACGATCGCAAAGTGTTAATGTCTATATATTTCATTTTCGACTTTAGAATCTAATATGGATTCAGGTACATGTGCATCACCAATATCTTTCATGTATTTGGATACCTCTTGCGAGAATTCGTTTTTGTATCCCTTCTGATAGTCTTGAAATCATCAATATCGTGAATATCATTCGAATCCTGAGAACAGCTTGATCTAATGTGCACGATGGTCTTTTCTTTTTGTGCGACTCGCTTCAATTCATTTATTATTGCATCGATTTTACTGGCATTTGTTATACTCTCTCAAACTCGCTGTGGCTATTTCAATTTAAAAAAAACGATTATTTTAAATCAATACTAAAGGAATTATAGGCAAATACCGATACTACCAATCGTTTCATATAATTATGTTCTCCAAAAAATAATTTAACGACAACGTTTGTTTCACAAACTAACATTGTATTACTACCTAACCCAATTTGGAATGAGAAGCTGCAATGTCACCTATTATACAATAAACTTTGCTGAAAACAAGACAAAAGTAAAAACAAAACAAGAGACATTGTCTTATTGGAAGCATTCAATACCATTGGCAGTGGAATATCAATATAATATGGACTGGCCTTGAGAGGATACGACATTATTGTATGAACTAGAATTGTATTGCCCAAGTCGAAGACGAGGATATAATGCAATTCTAGCGAGGGCAATTATTTACAACTTTTCCAATAAAAATTTCAACCTCCGCAGAGATTACATGTATTTGCAAAACCGTCAGCACATAAGCCTGTGTGACTTTCAAACTTATTAGTCTGAAATACTTAACATTAACCATGGCGTTCGTCAATATTCGTGATTCCTTTATTGCGTCATATTTTCGTCACTTATATTATAAATACATTTTCCCACCCCTCAATGTTTTAACATATCATATTCTTATATTTAACGACACAACAAATTATTCTCCCGAGGCTCTCCGGAGGCTGTCCACCGTCTTTCGTCGTAACAGACACAATCTTCTCCGGAGAGCAATCTTGGCCGGAGGCTACCCGATGCTACCCTGCGTTTTGTGGCCTTTGTGGTGTTTTGTGGTATCTCGAGTTATCGCATAACCGCCAGTGGTATTTCTATAGGCTCCAGCAGCAACTTGGTCAGCGACGGCATGATCTTCGTGTTGATGTGTTGTTTCATTCGTGATGTTCATAATATGAACTTCTTAATAACGATTCGTATCTTCGTGGACCCTTCGTGGGTGGTTCGGGTGCCACCATGATTGTGACCTTCTGTAGACATCGTACTCGCTTCGGCCGATGACTCCATGATGCAATATTTACCTTCATATACAAATGTGTTGTATAGTGCCTTGCAAAAGTGATAATCTTTTTGTTTACTTATGGGCCTTCTGGGCCTCATGCAAGTCGAGTTCTCCTAAGATTGTGGTGTCCTGTGTTTTTCCTTCCCCCTTTGTCAATGATTAAATTATGCAATGTAGCTATTTTTCTAGTTGTGGTAGTCAAGATAATGTTACACTTTTGACAATTCTTGCGTTAATTTGTATGTCCTCCTTTTCAAACTAATGAAAGTATTTATACCGAATCTCGAGAAAATTCAACACGGAAAAGTGCTAAACAACAGACTCTAGACATTCAAAAGGATAACATTTTCTTCTTTTTTTGGTTTAAATCTTAAATCTAATTTACAAAGAATTTACAAACAATTTCGCTGCCGTATGATATCAAAATATCTTCTTCTTTTTTTTTTTTGCATGAGCAGCACAGACGATGTTTTCTCTAGTAGTTTTGGTATGTTTTATGTAAGTTTCCCTTGCCATCTCCTCAAGTATTACTGCACAGTTTTGGTACGTTAAGAATTTTGAAACTCTGAAGTCCTGTCGTAACAGACCTTATACCGGCGACGACACGACAACGTCCGAAGAATATAATTCCTCCAAAATTCCAATACAACAGCAAGAGAGAGCAAAGAGAACCGTTTTAACAGACACGCGACGTAAACTCTACCCGGGTAGGTTTCTACAAACACGCCTACATGCCAGCGCCGCCCGCTGTTGTAGATTGTGCACAATATTACAATCACTGATATTAAATGGGTTATTTAATACCGGTTAGTGATTGTCTAAACACAGTCACGTGATGGAGGCACATTGGTTATGTTCGCCCATGGGCAGAACATTTTTGTAATGTTCTCCCATGAGAAAACATTTTCACGTTACAATAATGACAAACGATACCAAACGATTGAACGATTATGTTTTTCACGCAATCGATATGATAAAATTGCCTATTCCATACAATGTGAAAAAGCAGATGACGATTATTGTAATGCGTACGAAAGTGTGATTTGAAGGACCCGCGCACAGTGAATTTGGCTCTGCGAGAGCGATCGAGTGCGTTGTGCTGGTGTAGACGTTGAGAACATGGCTTCTACGGAAAATTCTGCGCAAAATGTAAGGTAAGTTTTGTCAGATTACTTTGACTATAATATCAACCCATAACAGATGATGGTATTTGACTATAAACCCATGCAATATAACAGAGGATGACTTTTGTTGTCGGGAAAAATGCTGTACCAAAGATAACGTTCCACCCTCAGGGTTTGAAATGCTATTTCGGGAGGCTATAAGTCCCTCGACTTCGTCTCGGGACTTATAACCTTCCTCAATAGCATTTCAAACCCTTCGGGTGGAACATTCGGTATGTTCCCTCCCCCGCCAGTCATCATCATATAATGTCAACTATACATGTACACGCAAGATAATGATTGAAATCAGTGGTTACAATCCATGCACGTTAGGCTGCGTTCACATAGAAGTATATTATTCGGGTATTCGGGCTCGTTTTTCGAGGGCACGCGAATAGCTTGAATCGAACGATAGGATTTCCTCATACCGGTTCACATAAGAGGGCACTATTCGAAAGTACCGAATAGCTGCGAAAAGTATAGCAAAGTGGGAATCGAGCTTGTTCGATTTTCTTGCAGCGTATACCGTCTCTCGTTTATGAAATAATGACACTTTTGGTCTGGATTTGCCCTTTAGCAAAAATAAGCATGTAGACTGACATTCTGATGCAGTTTAGAAATTGTTAATAAGATTTGCTGGGATGTAGGAGGAAGAAATCCTCACTGCATGGGATGGTGAGTTGACGGTGCGGGTGGCGGTGTATTCGGTGCCCGAATACCGAATAGCGAATACCGAATACTTCTATTACGCACCCTAATCGACGCGTGGCGCGTCAATCAGTCTCTGTCTTCGATACTGCGCATGCGGGTTGAGTACGTATATCAAAGGAATTTTACCCCAGTTGCGTTCTAATAGAAGGGTTGCCAGGACACTGTAACGGTGTCGGGGTAATGCTACGGTAGAATTTGGAAGAGGTTACCGCGACAATTTCGGAGCAACTTTCTGCGGGACCGTTTTAAAGGGATTGGGTAGCATTGGTGCAAATGAGGATTGAACTTTTAACTTTTTTCGAGATACCAAGAAACTACCTCTAAAATAATACAGAGCTTACAATTCTAAGAGGGATTCAAAATTTATTAAATGAAAACCGGTTTCGCAATGTCTGAGATATCCAATCAAAAAATAAAACAAATCGATCCCATGCAATAAAGGGTTAGTCCCACCTGTTATTAGTATTGCTCTTGTTTACAAATCTGTCACATTTCAAAACCAATTTTCATCAAATAAACATTGAACCCCTCTTGAAATTACATGCTCTTTCATATTTCAGAAAAGCTTTCTCACAATCTCAAAAAAAAAAAAATGTTAGAAACCAAATGCTTGGTCTCAACCAAAACTTCACCATCCTTTTAACAGGCAGGGTAAAAGTATAATGACAATATTATCAAATAAATCAATTAAAATATCCGAAGTTACCCGGACGTTGCCGCGGTGACTATAAGTTTGAAAGGCTCCGTTAAAACTTGAAAAGGGGGTTTTAGTCTCACCACATCGAACGCCAGCATCATCCCAGTGCCCACAGTTATGGTTGTACCATCCGTTGGAGGAACAGCTAGCTAGACTCCACTCCCAGCCGTCACATTCAACGTTGTCAAGTAGAATGGATCCTGATCCTTGTCCGTACGTCCCTCCCCTCACAGCCCGTGCATAGCTTGTGGAATATCCGAGTTGTCTGCAGACGACCCGAGCATCATCGTCATCCCAGTCATCATCACACACCGTGCCCCAAGCTCCATCGTGATAGATCTCAACACGGCCTTCGTGGTACGAGCTCCCTCCGACAAGGCGGATGCTATCTGGCGGGGATGTGGTGGGGTTGTCATGGTTCCAGGGATAATCTTCTTCTGAATAGTCGAAATATACATCTGAATTAAGAAAATAAAGATAGTTTTATGATACACTGAATGGACGAAGAATAGAATACATGTACTATAATGACTAAAAAGTCCCAAGTTTGATTTGATGATAAAATTATTATACTTCATAACCATAACAGATGCATGTTATTTTGCTCGTTTATTCTTTACGCTTATAAAACTGAAATATTTGATATGAATTAAAACCTGAAATATGTCAAAGTTCTTTCTGCTTAGAGGAGGAACGCATTTTCTTTAAAGGCTTGAATTGTGTCAACAAGTGCCATAACGAAAAGGGACGTAGGATTATAAGAATGGCAATTTGCTCTTAATTTTATTGATTGCAAACAATTACACTATGACAGGGGAGCCTCATTTCAGGGAGCGACTTTTGTCTTTGTTCTCAGTGAATCTAAAACATACCCAATTGTTTCCCGCATGGTTGTGCTGCTTTCTGACCAGACGATTGTAACAACATTTGTATACTTCAATGTCTAGGTGTTGCGACAAGGATTGTCGCCCCCGGCTCGGGGGCGACAATCCTGGACGGAGTTGGCGTCAAGGATTGTCGCTCCGTCAAAGATTGTCGTCTGGCGACAATCTGTGACGAGGGCTGACGGCAAGGATTGTCGCCCACCCTCGAAGCACCTTGTCGGGGCGACAATCCTTGTCGCAACAGTGTAGGCCTACCACCTCCTATAAAAACTGTCAACGTCTACCAAAAATAATGACTCTTTCCATTGCTGATGAACAGAAAACAACAACAAAAATCAGTAAGGTGTTGTTAAATCTAAACTAATGCTACATTTTTGTAATAATACTTGTGCGTGGCTTCATGTAGGCCTACCTGACATCTTCATACACATCATTTCCCTGAATGCAGAAGTATTTCGGTTCAGGGTTATGCTATAGGACGATGAGTATACCATTTTGGGTGAAATTATTTCAAGTACTTATCAATGATGCGAATGTTTGGAGAAATAATATAACAACAATAATTGACATGACATTTCCATGATGATTTACCATCTTCATAAACAACGAGGAATTTAGTGGATAAGATCATTTCAACCGGAGTGTTAACAAACAAAACGCTGTCAGCGTTACTAGATTATAAATATAAATACATGAATTTTATGATATATACATACATATGTATATCAAGAGATTTTTGATGATACAGATTCTTTATTTCTAAAAATCATTTCATAAGGGCCTACTTTTAAAATCTATAATCTAGTTTTTAGTATTTGGAAAGCTGCTACATGGTAACCGTAGAGTGACTGCGACTATTAAGTGCCACTCTCAATTAGGAAAGAGTATGTAGGCCTACTTATATATACTATACATAACAAACGTACACATGAATGGCATTCGATAAATTCTCTGATACTATTTCATCTGGAATCGGAAAAATCGACATGAATACAAAATATTAGACTGCGATTATCACTTTAAATGCAGGCCCCACCATTCAAGAAATATGTTCAATCAAAGAAATATGACCGATCGACAATAGTTTTGTCAGTTAAGTGCTGGCATTTAACCTTCCTTTGTGTTCAGGTAATGAAACAGACACGTCTCACAAGTTGGTCTTTTTTTCACATCTTAAAAGATATTTTGCTCCTGGATGTAAGCCTACAAATCTAGACTTGAGTCGTAATTCAAACATTGAAGACAAATTCGATGGTACAAAGAATCAAGATGAACTTACGACAAACAGCACAGTTTGGCATCAAAGCTGTGACAATAAGTAACAGCGCCAGATTAGAAGGTGAGTGTAGAGACGCCATGTTAACTTTCATGGCCACTGACTAAACCCAGTGTGTACTTTGGAAGCGCGTTGTGCCTCTACTAGATATCCATAGCCGATAGTGTGCGTAGTTGTGGCATAGAATCTTCTCCGACCGATGTGGTGCAATAATGTAATTTAGTGAGGGCTTGTCACCACATACAGTGTACTTATACCTCTCGTGTAGAAGTATTTTATGACGTGGCATAAATAATGTGCGATAAAACCCAACGTTATTTTTTCAATGGAAGATAACACAGGACAGATCCTTTGGGTTGAGAGGGGTGGGAAGGAACTTAGTAGTGTGTAGTTGAGAGTAAGGAAGAGGCGGTATGGCGTTGCTTTTGAATCCTCACAATTTGATTTTAATACTCGAGCCTTCGGGCCCTGCCCTTTATCAAGACTGAGGAAGAAATATATATCTATATTATATATGTATATGCATATATATATATATATATATATATATATATATATAATGCGTCTGTTAAATAAATATTTACACAGGTTATAACGGCGTCGTTGAAAACCGTTAGGTCAATACTATTCTCATCTGTAATAAAAGTAATAATCAGATTTCATGCATGTATCCCTATCAATAGGCAGATATTCTATATATGCCATCACAACCACACAAAATTAATGAAGACTATAGCCCTACACCCAAGTCTACAGGTAGAATTCACATAATACTATCAGGCATGTGCTTTACAGTCTCATACGGAATATCTATATGGAATATCTATCTATATAAACCACACAATTCAATACTTACCTGCCTATTGTTGCTTAAATAAATAATTAAAAGACATTTTTGCTGTTCATTCAGACATGAGATCCATCAGTTAATCTGGTGCTTCTGCTAGATTTAAAAAAAAAAAAAAGATGAAATGAATAGAAAGACAATCTGCAGTTAAGGAAACCATCTCGCACTTTTTATTTCTCCCATGAAGCTATGATGAAGCTATACAATTAAATAACCTTTATGTTCGCCATGTTGTAAGCAACAGTGCTATCCACGATTTGTGATATCACAGAAATGACAGTTCGTGTTAATTTGTATTCTTTGCTTTCAAATTACGTTTTAAATCTATTTATATGTGGACATAGAGCGAAACGTGGAAAACGAGTGTAATTGCCTATTATACATCAACTTTATACTAATTATGACCATAGCACCTTTATCTATCGTGTATGTTTTTCATTTAATCCAGTGACCTTATAACGTTTGTAAGGGGTTTTATATCCTCCCCCACTCACTGAAAACTTCCGTCATACCCACCTCCTCCCCTTATTAAAAATCTTTAGTGAGATATACATGATATGTGAGGAGGCGTAAATATTTGCTTAAATTGGGGCCATAAATTCGCCATTAACTTGCCTCACGAAGATATGAAACATTGTGGTTACAGGGGCAAACAGTGAAGCACCATAATGTAGGTAAAGATCAAAACATGAACTAGAATGGAGACAATATACATGTAATTCAGTCCTGATTATTTTGCACAGGGTAGAGTACAAAATGGTGTATTCTAGAACTTGCCCAATTACGCGAAGTCTTTAGAAGGGGATGCAAGAGTGATGCAACATAAAGCTTACGATTGACTTAAAAAGCAAAGACCCTATCCTGTATCCCGCACGAATATAACTGCATCACACATTTAATAAAGCTTTTGTCTGTAGGGATAGTACAGTATTGGTGGAGATGAGAATTGGGCTTTAAGGTTTGCAAGATACCAAGAAAACACTTATGAAATAGTACAGAGCAAACCATTTTAAGAGGAATTCAAAGTTTATTTGATGAAAATCGGGTTTGGAATGACTGAAACATCCAAAAACAAAGTAAAACAAAGCGATCGTAATAAAGTGTGGGTCCCACACACTTTATTAGAATCGCTCTGTTTTGGATATTTCAGCCATTTCAAAGCCAATTTTCATCAAATAAATGTTGAATTCCTCATGGAATCACATGCTCTTTAATATTTCACAAGAGATTTCTCATTATCTCACCTAAAAATGTTAGAAACCTGAAATTAGGTCTCAACCAAGACTATACGATACAAGACTATACTATACTATACTTGTACAATCTTCTTCTTTTTTTTTGGGGGGGGGGGGAGGGAGGGGTCACATTATGGATACATTGCAGTGATATTTCAACTGAAACCCTCATTGATTAGTCATGTAACTTACCGTTCAGAAATACTGGAATTCTTTTTATGTTTAAAAATGATTTCCTCTAACATTGTGCAAAAATGTATATGTCACTTTTATCTAATATACCCTTTGAATCAGTTATTCGACCATTCGGGGAATAAAATACATACCAGGTTCACATCGGGTTTTTTTTTTTCATTGGTAAGATTTTTCTTATCCAGGAACATCCTATTAGAATCGGGTGTGGAGTATTTTGTGAGCGTGATAACAAAACAAACAAATAATTTTGTTTGAAGTCAAGTACTCAAAATGACTGAATCTTTATATAACGATTCAATTAATTTGTAACAGTGTCATGCACATGTTTTTAACGTACACTTAACTAACATTAATCTATGGAGCAAACGATGATTAAGATTACATTACAGCTAATTCCCGCACTTTCCGCTGAAGGTGATCACTAAGGTATATAGAGTTATAGTGGTTGATTTCAAGCAACGTCATGCGTACATGAAGGAGTTGGAAGTCATGATTATCAATCAATTTGTCGATGCGTTATTGTTAATCGTTGGTATATGATATATTATTTTTCTTTCAACTCTAGGACAATTTCAGTGACCACAACAGATACCGCCGTTCTCTCTCGACCAAGTCATTCCAGGCAGCTCGCTACGCCGCTCTCAAGCTACTTACACCATAATCCTCGTGACACTTTCTTCTCTCGTCTGTCTTACCGCAACACAATAACATACATCCTTGTGATCGTTTGACGTTAAAAGATACACATACAAATATTTTATCGTCTTTCATAGTGTTACTTTGTCATTTATCATTATTTGACCCCCTCCCCTCCTAGACTGATATCTTGTCCACGAATAACCAAATGAATGAAGAAAATCGTTGACAGGAAACCGTGATATGAAGGTATTTGCATGCACTTCAGCGGTAAAGGTTTATTCATCTGTGTGTCCTGAGTATAAGCCTAGTACACCAGAACAATTCATTGATATTTCTTTAACGGCACGAGCTCTGTCTGTCTGTGGTCAAATGATTGAATATATATACAGGTAATAACAGTACTGAGTACAGAATGTTCTGCTAAGTTAACAAAAACGAAATTGAAAATCAGAAAGTCCGCTTTGTTTGTTACTCCTACCTTCGTGGTTAGGAATCCATTCAATTAAGGTTTGATGCTCATCTTGATTTTCACTTTCACAGCTCATGATAAAGGCCTAGACATCAAAATCGAGGTTTTCAAAATAGCAGTTTACGTTGATATGACGGTCATCCGACAAGAAATGTGGATTTAGCATACAAGAGTATCACAAACATTTTGTGCTCTTACTTATACATGTTCTTCAAAGCAAGACAGCTATAATATGCGGTTGAAATACATTGAAAACTGTCTCATCGCTCACAAACAAAGTTTCACAGCATTTTTATTCCTCTCTGACACAAGCCAGATGTCTCTTGATTTCTGATCAACAAAGAATAACTTGCCAATTCACTTACAACTGAACCCACATACAACTTTGTGACTAAATTATAGTCGATGCAGTAATCACAAATCAGAAATAAAGAATTATAGTCCAGGCTAGGCTCCATAGGAAGTGCACCTAACCTTGTTTTTTGATATATACAATGTTTTTTGATGGTTTCTTGTCAATTCGAGGGTGCTGATTCCAAATCCGATTGATGCCACTAGCGTAACCTTGAGCATTTTCGGCAAAACGCAAAAATCCAAAATGGCCGCCAGATATACTAATTTGGCCATGATAATCCCAGTTATGTCAATTTTATGACAAATTGTTCCATCAAATTTTATAAATTTTTGTTCCTAGAGTAATTCTACTTGCACATGCAAGAAATTTTTCATCTGAAGAGGTACATTTAGTATTTTAAGCTTATTTTCAATTCAAAATGGCCGCCACTCCTATACTCATGTACTATATGAATGGCAAAAAATATGCATAGAAATAGAAGACGAATTTTCAGTCACATACCTACGCTTTTACCAAGTTTTGCATGTGCAATGCAAATCTGATGAGTGCCACTACCAAAACAAGCAAACAAACAAGCAAACAAATAGAAAGTTTATTGTTTTTAGGCTTATTATTATTATTCTTAATACAAAACTTCAAAATGGATGCCACTCATAATATACCCCTGCACAATATGAACGGCAGAGCGTGTGAAATAAACAAATTTTCTTTTTTTTTCCTGTCACTCAGGTACACTGTTTACCAATTTGTGTGCTGATTATAAATCAGAAGGTTGTTACTAACAAAGGCTGCTTTATTTTTGGATGCAAACATCCAAATTTGCTACCTCAATCTGAATTTTTCTCTGGGTATTTGGAAAAATCCACCAAAACTTGAATTGACGCCAACATCAAGATCGTTTATCAGGAATTATTAGATATGAACATTTGATACTTACTTGCCTTGAGATGTTCAACATCAAAAATATTCATTCTGATTTACTGATTCAAAAGGCTGAATCCTATATAGATGATGACACAAATGAAATTTCAAATTAACTGTCCTGTTCTACATTATCTAAAAGCGATATTATACAAACTTTTCAGTCCCCTCATCCGAGAAAGAACATGAGGCAGGGGAAAGTGGAAAAAGGGACCACCTCACTTCCTGAACAGTGTATTGTCAAATCTCTGAAATGAAAACAATGCCCCAAAGTTTTAATGTTAACCCAGATGAATTATATATGGTAGATGAATTTTACCACCGTTTTTTCGGAGTGAATGTGTTTGAGTATAGGCCTATGATGTCGAGGGAGACTCTGAGATCTGTACAATGCTGCCTCATTCTGAAAGCATTGTTATAACAACTTCACACTGCTTGTCTTTAATCTTCAGCATTTGCAGATTCAGGATTGCTCTCGGTAACCAGACAAGCTGTGTTAGGACTCTGAATGATGGCCTCCTTAATGGTGGCTGTAAACTAACTCCACTAGAGGTCTTTTTAACATATATGTGGTGACATTACATTCACTTCACGGAAGAAGTTTGCAGATGATCTTGCCTTTACGTCTCATAGAAAGTCCTTGGATGACATGAGCCGAGTACTGACCCATCTCAAGACAATAGTGGAGTACTTCATCTTCTGGAGACTTTGCCCCAACCTTTATTAGATTATCATCAGACCCATGCCTTCAATCTTAGTAACTATCTTGCCAACGCTATGTTCAAGGTAGCCCTCTGTGGCAAGCCTTCCAAGCATAGGCTAAGGAAGTCCACCCTCCTTCACTGGCACTCGATCACTCTCCCTCACACTGGAAGGAAATGATGACAAGTGTCACCAGTGCCGTCAACGCATACCCTGACCTTCCAAACACGATAGCATGGGGGGGGGGGGGGGCATTTCATGAAGCGTTTTGTCTGACAAATTTGTCTGACAAATTTGCTCTCAGCCAATCAGATGCAAGGATTTAATAGCTTATAATAGTTTGTCAAAAAGAAAAGATCTGACAAAACACTTCATGAAATGCCCCCCTTGAACAACCTGCCATCAATGCGCCTGAAATCCCACAAGCCTAGACTTCCCTATACTGTAACTTGAAAGCTTTGACCCCAAAACAGGTTGGTACAGATGCTGGTCTGATGTCATCTCTGATACCACCCAAGTTACCTACAACACTGTCTCTGGCCTGGCAACAAAGCCACAGGGCTTCAACGGGTGGTGATCAAGCAAGTCTTCATGTCTTCACCTTATTTCTATAGCAAATAATCGCCCTCTGACCCCTGAGGAAGTGCTGAACATCACCAGATGTGGTTGCAATTAAAACAATTGCAGGACTAATATGCATCTTTAGCCTGAGAATTCTGCAAATTTGGGGCTGATGTCGCCTGCTGCTAAACATACAATTAAAGGGTTCTTTAAAGACAATAAAAATGACAGTTTTAGTTTTAAGCCAAGACTGAATGAGATCATGATGTCAAAGTTTATTATCAACACCTGGGAACTGTGAGAGAACTGAAAGAGGTATCTCACATTGCTCCTTGGTTGATATTTAATGAACAGTTTCTACGGTATTGCATTAGGACAGTTTCGTTTATGCCTTCAACAGATTTTGTTGTTGTTTTAATTCAAGAAGAAAATCAGGCTTGCTCGATAATATCAAGGCGGCATTTCTAAATTAAATCATATCAAAGTGATGGAGGTTATGATCCATTTCGAACTCGCCTCAGGATTGCTCCTCCCCCCCCCCCCCCAACTCCTTGTTGGAAAAAAAAATCTACAATGTAAAGGGTTTTTAGTTGTGTCATTAATGTCCGATGTGTTTTTGTCTGCAACCATGTATCTCTGCACTTACCAGTGCTTACTGTATAGGATTTTTCTGTACTTTGTTAATATGGTTTAAGGGAATTCATAATACAAGCTTTGCTTTCTAGCTTCTCCTCCATTTTCAACATTATTTGATAAATACCATGTATCTAGGCTCCTTAATATATTGTGTTAGTATCTGTCGATATATTTTTATATTCGGCCGGCATGTAGAATATGATGGTATATTGATTCCTTGCGAGACGTTTAGTGAATTGTTGAGACTTTTGTTGAGACAAAATGAAATATATAAGAAATTGTGTTCAACATCGTAAGTTTTATGAATATTAAATGCTCATATGTAGGCCCCCTATATATTGTAAGTGACACCCAACATATTGCACATGCAACACTTTATGATAGCGTAGGTACGGGACTGGAAATACAGTAAATTTGTTCTATATTTCCATGCATATGTTTTGGCATTCATATAGTACATAAGCATAGGAATGGCGGCCATTTTGAATAAAAATATAGCTTTAAATGCTAAATGAACCTATATGAAGTGAAAATTCGCTTGCAAATGCAGATGGAGTAACTCTATGAACAGAAATGTACAAAGTTTGGTGGAATAATTGGTCATAATAATGCACATTATTGTGTTTATCATGGCCGAATTAGCATATCTGGCGGCCATTTTGGATTTTTGCATTTTGCCGAAAATGCTCAAGGTTACGCGAGTGGCATCAATCGGATTTGGAATCAGCACCCTCGAATTGACAAGAAACCATCAAAAAACATTGTATATATCAAAAAACAAGGTTGGGTGCCTTCTAGCCTGGACTATTAGGAAAGTGCTGATGCAGGAAAAGAGAGAAGGTGTGTACCGGTATGTTTTTTTTTTTCTGCGTTCATTTCAATCACTTTTTCATTTCACATTATTGCTTTACACAAAATGCTTGCAATGTGAGTTATCTGCAGTTAGCAATATGAGTTATCTGCAGTTAGACTGTTTCTATGCGTACTAATGTACTTTTGCTTTAGGCAACAACTTTTTTCTTTAATTATATTGATTATTGCATGTAATAATATGTTTGTCTAAACAAAACTCTGAGTAAAATAAGGCTTCGTACGTGTTGTTATCAATCCATGTACATTAACCCTTTCTGTGTTAATTAAATGTGCACGAAATTCACATGATCAGAAATTAATGTGGCACACAGAGAATTAAACCTCAATCACGTCACATCTTCCTATAAGACGTAGCCTTCTATTTTGGCAACTTAACTTCCGCATTCTTTGAGTATTAAAGCAGAAATGATATTCATTCTGGCCAAACACAGTCACTTTCTTTGACACATATTACCTTTAACCTTACAAAGTAGGTAACGTCATTCCATGGAGAATAGGAAAGACGCGAAACAGTACTTTAGTTTTAACTCGAAAAGTTACGTAATGCTACAAAACCAGCCAAGTTTCACATCGTGACACATGTGTGTATTACGGCACTGGTTGACAAAAATACATAGAAAGAAACAGAGTTTGGTTCAAGAAATTGAGTTTAGCTGGTTAACGTTCTTTCATAGATGATTTATTCAAACATGAAGTGTGGCATCATTCTTTATATCGATGTATTTGATGCGTTCGTCGAAGGGGGCGCTCGTCAAGTTCGTTTTCATCTCCCTGCACCTTATTGTGGGTAGTGACCGGAATTTCACCATTTGGCACGGGACCGAGGTTGTAATCACAAAGACCAGTGCAAGGGCGATGGAAAGTCCACAAGCAACTGCAAGGGACATTACAGTCGCACTGTTCTCAGGAATCACGACTGTACGAAAACAAACAGATTTATGTGATTTCTCGTCTATTCTTTAGTGGATTCGGAACCGATAAATACTGCAGTGTAAACATTCTTTTTTTTCGTTGGAGAAAAGATGGTAATGAGTACAACCGAAAATACATGCCGCAATAGTGTAATAATAATAATCAGACAGAGCAATATACCTCATACAGGTGGATAGGTTTCATTTTAAGTCTTTTGAAGAGCAAAATATTATTAACAATTTCATGTGTACACGGTTTCTCTGTACAAATTGGCAAAACACTAATTTTGGTCCAACATGAAAATGCCGATTTGATCCTCCTTATAAAAAGTTTTTTTTAATAATTTTGCATGCATTTCAACTATTGTCTAGAGTTCCTATATTTCAAAAAAAAAATATGTGAATTTCTTTAATTTCCCCTGGGGAAATGAAAACAAAATCCTTTGTTGTGTGAATGTATTCTGCATGGTGAGGTGTGCATGGGCGGGGGTTGGGACTTTGCTGCGTCGCCACCTGAGAGTCCTTGCGAGTTAAAGAATTGGTTTAATTCGTTCCAGGTAGCTCAAACATCAGCTGAGAAAGCTTGTTGCAACTTTTAGAAACTATGCAGTAATTGCTCAGCGGGTAGCAACAAATATAGCTGAGAGTCTCACCATTTTGTAGGCATTTTCAATCACGCAGCTACTTTTACAGTGGCGGGTCCATAGGGAGCGCACCGGGCTATTCTTTGTTAAAAATGGAGGGGCGCCCCCTATAATTCTTTGTTAAAAATTGAGGGGCGCCCCCTATAATTCTTTGTTAAAAATTGAGGGGCGCATACCCCCTTTAATTTTGTAAAGGCGTCCCCCCCCCCCTTACGAAATTCCTGGATCCGCCCGCTGTTTTACCAGCTTTTTTTAGAGTTGCAATGTAAACCAGTTAGCAATATGTGCAATAACCCGTATAGATGGTGACATGAACATGTAGCCTGAATAGATAAAAATAATATAAATATTTCAAAGGACATATGAAATAATATCATGTACTCTCATGGAGATATGAACGATATTTCTCATACCACAACGAATCGCTGCATCTGCACTGTTCATCTTAGTGCAGATGTCAGGTGAAGGATTCGCGGGACACGAACTTAAAGAGCGTTCCCAACCATCGCAGTTGACGTACGCAAGATGAAACGGTCTGCTGCCATTGACTCGGGGGACGCTGTAGGCCTGAGCACCGTACGACTGGTAACCGAGCTGTCGACACGCCACCTCTGCATCCCGCGAGTCCCAACCACTATCACACACAGTACCCCATTTTTCCTCGTGAAATATCTCCACCCGACCTTCGTGATACGTAGATCCGCCTACCAAACGAATCGGCGCATCGTAGGTAATGGGCCAGGGTGGTCTAGAAGGAACCTCAATATCACCTGTGTGGACGATACGATGAAAAGAGGGGGAAGTTGTCAGTTAAGGATGAGGAGAGTAGAAAGCAAGAAATGAATCTCAAATCAGTGTCAAATGCACTTTTAAATACTGTTTATGGAAAGCCTCAATCGTGGAGACTCGCTTTAGCGCCTGGACGAGAAAATAACTTCGACCATTAAACTTCACAAAAGCTTTTTGCTTCTGACTGGAAGACATGAAAGTGCCTTTCAGTGGGATGTTAAAAACTCGCCTATCTACCTTCTTCTCATAACAAGGTGACCGAGACAGTGTAGCCATTTATCTCTCTCTGCCTTTCATTTTTAAACAAGGAACATTATATAATATGCAAGAAGACAGAAGCCCTCGCTTGAGCTTAAATGAATCGCATTTAAGCAAGTAGCCCATAAGCTCAGGAACTTAAACCAGTTTTGCGAAGTCATTTTCTCCTCCATCCGGATCTGATCTACTGTGTATTATACCACTTGGTCATTCCTGTAACTAGTATAACATTACAGACAGCTGGATTGGGTAAGATGCCCAACTTGTTTCATAGCCTACCGTCTAGACAGTCTTTCTATTATTAGTTTGGTTGACTTTTGTCTGTACTGTTCACGAGGGTGTTTGGGAGTTCATCTCACTGATTGCCAGTGAACCAGCTGGAGTTTCAGCTTTTATTACGGGTACAGGATTTTACACCATTTTTTTCCATTAAAGGGAAATGAAACAGAAGAAGCTGAATCATTTGAAACATCACTGCCATGTTGATACTTTTCAATGATCAGAGGGAAACTCGTATTTTCTGACTATCAACCAAATGTATGGTAACTAATCAAGGTTATAAGATTGTGATACGACGACTTCATCTCGTATCATTTGAATACTTTGAACCAATATGTCTGATCCGCAAAATTCTTTCTTTATATCTGATTACCTCTATTTGTCAAAGTCACATGAACATGGGGGGGGGGGGGACTGTACTACGATCAAGAGAGAGCGGTTTTATCAACAGAGAGGAGCTCGAACAAATCGCACATTGAACGCCAGCATCATCCTTGTGTCCACAGTCGTTGTTGTACCATCCGTTGGAGGGACACCTAGCTAGACTCGACTCCCAGCCGTTACATCTAACGTTGTCAAGGAGAATGATGTTATTTCAATAAAAAAGAAACGATTATTTCAAATCAATATTACATCAATAAATAGGCAAATATCAATTCTACCAATTATTAAATCATTAAATCATTAAAATCATTAAAAGACGGCGTTTGTTTCACAAATTAACATTGTATAATATACCACCTAACCAATTTGGAATGAGAAGCTATCGTGTCACCTATTATACAATTGCAGTCCAAATGTGACCGTGCACCTCAAAACGAATATAAAGTCGCACATACTGATTTTGCGTGAGGACTGAAAATAAGTGAAATGGGTCAACCTAGCCGAACTTGACTTTTTCATATTTTCTGAAAGAACGGGTCTTCTTTTACATTATGCAAAAATTTGGTATCATAAAACGGGCAGGAGAGTGTGTTTTTTAGCAGTCTATTTCGAACATTTTTGGTGGAATAGTGTGATTAGGTGTGTCTTTAGAATCCCTTTTTCATTTCTGAAAAACCTTGTCCACACTCTTCACTTTCAACTCTAATAACTTTTGAAAGGATAGTGCTACTGCTTTGAAAGTTGGCATTAATTATGGACAGAATGTGTTAATGAGGCATGCTTAATTTCAGTTTAATCTAATGATCCCTTCTTTGTTGTTACTCTGGCGGTTTACTTCCTGTTTTTGTCCCATTCATCGCACAGCCAGCACGGTTTGGAAAAGATTAAGCGTTTGAATAGACACTGAATTCACACTTTTCCTGAGTTTGTGCTTTTTTGCCAGTATGTAGATAGGTTAGGAGAGTCCATTTGATTTGAGTTATTCATCATTTTAAAGCTTAAAGTCTGCTCTTTCAGAATATGGTCTTAACGAAAAATTCATGTCTGGCGACTTTTTGTTTGTTTTGAGGTGCAGGGTCACAAATATAAGTTAGGCTGATAAGAAAAAGTAAAATCTTAAGAGTTGAACGATATGAATTTGACTGAAATTGGATGAAATAAAAGAAAGTTCTTGTACAGTGGATATGAATATTTAAATGAGTGAGCTAACCATGACATAACCTCACAATTTTCCATTGAATGTGTAAAAAAAAAATGATGAAAATTCATTGTGTCTGTCATTAAAGTCTGAAATAAGATGTTATCATGATTATTCCTGGTTGAATAATTATAGACTAGTGATCAGTATGAGGATTTGAGCCTCGGCCGTACTTGCATTTGAATGAAAAGCTAGAAATTTCACAGTTTTATGCACAAACTACTCAGTATATGACAAGTTGTGAGGAGATGACACGTAAACTTTGCCATTTGCATATTCATATTGACTGTTCAAGAACTCTTTCCCGAAAAATTACCGAAACTTCAAAATGCCATAATTTCCTTTTCATCCGATATTGATCAAAACTATACCGTTGATCTCTTGATATTTTCATATTTTTTAATCAGATTAACTTATACTTGGACTGGTTTCCCCCTTTACACTTCTAAATAAAGATTCGCATCTTTGTGGAGCCTTCGCATGTGTGACCCTCTGTAGGCATCGTAGGACTACTCACTTCGGCCGATGATTGGCCTTCGTATTTTAGTCTGCAAAAGACTGCCAAACGAACGGGAGGGTTTGGAAGCGTCGTCAATTGTTCGCGAATGTCGTTTTTACTTCGGCGAGAATTTCAAAACATGTTGAAATGTTTGGTCGTGATTTGCTTGTGATCTGTTTTCGAAAGTGTCTTTAAAGCCTCGTCGTTATGCGCAAGACATTCGCAAGACACACGCGCTGTTCGCAAAATGCTCGTGAAACCCCAAACAGACCTCGAAACTTTGGAGAATGTCTCGCGTATGTTTCGCGAAATCTGCGAAGTTTTTCCGATCATTTTACGACGTAACCACAAACTGTTCGCGTACCTTTTGAGACATTCTCACGGACGTTTAGCCATGTTAGCGCATGTTTAGGGAAGTACTATGACCTACTTTTTCTACAAATCAAAATCGTAGCATACATCTAAACATCAAACAATAATTAACAACTAGAAATAAAATAAAGACTAGCAAAGAGAAATAAATGTTTGATACACAAAAAAAATATAAAAAGATCGCAGAATACACTTAAAATGAATCTAAAGTATGATAACAATCAAATTTGAATCTAGAGATTATGTGTTGGAGAAACTGCAAAAAAAATATCAAATGCTTTACTAGTGGAGATAGGTCCTAAGAAAAAACTCTACGCACGCACATAATAGAGAAATGAGAGATAAAAAGAAAGGAGAAATACGGGAATAAATAACTTTAACTCAAGACAGCTCCCAACTCTCCTTGGGTACATTTTTCTCCCATGATTATTGAAAACTTTGCGTTGTTTGCATTTCCGTCTCGTGTTCTTCGTGTTCGTAAATTGCTGTACTTTAGCGATGATACACACGACATTCGCACATAGTCGTGAGAAGTTCGCACAAATTGCACAAGAATGGTTTTCGGCTTCATTGTCGGAACACATTCGGAGAAAACTTTTCCGAATGTTGGATTTTGTCATACCTATGGATACCTATGGAAGATTCTGAACGCAGGCTGAGCCTCTGTATTCAGATCCAGATTATTCGCGTCCTTCGCCAATCGTTCGCGTGCTCCTTGAAATCAGACCTTTAGGGTGGGATTTCACGGAGCACGCGAACGATTTGCTAAGGACACGAATGACAAAATCCAACATTCGGAAAAGTTTTTCTCCGAATGTGTTCCGACAATGAAGCCGAAAACTATTCTTGCGCAATTTGTGCGAAGTTTTCACAACGTATGTGCGAATGTCGTGTGTATCATTGCTAAAGTACAGCATGTTACGTACACGAAGAACACGCGACGGAAATGCGAACAACGAAAAATTTCCAATAATCATGGTAGAAAATGTACCCAAGGAGAGATGGAAGCTGCCTTGAGTTGATTTTTTTCTTTCCTTCTATTTCTCCTTTCTTTTGTTTTCATTTCTCTATCGTGTGCTTGCCTACATTTTTTTTCTTAATACTTATCTCCACTAGTAAAGCATTTGATTTTTTTTTGCAGTTCCTCCAACACATAATCTCTATAGTTCAAATGAAATGGTAGATACTTTAGACTAATTTTAAGTGTATTCTGTGATTTTTTTTTTTTTGTATATCAGACATTTCTTTCTCTTTGCTATAGTCTTACATTTCTTTTGTTACCATAGTTGTTAATAATTCTTTGATGTTTAGATGTATGCTACGATTTTTATTTGTAGAAAACGTATAGGTCATACATCCCCCAAACGTGCGCTAAACGTTTGAGAGAATGTCTCAAAAGGTACGCGAACTGTTTGCGATTACGTCGTAAAATGATCGGAAAAACTTCGCAGATTTCGCGAAACATACGCGAGACATTCTCAAAAGTTTCGGAATCTGTTTGGGGTTTCACGAACATTTTGCGAACATCGCGCGTGTCTTGCGAAGGTCTTGCGCATATGACGAGGCTTTAAAGACACTTCCGAGAACAATTCAAGAGCAAATCACGACGAAGTGTGCGGAAAAGGTTCGCAAAAAATTTCAAACTTTTTTGAAATTCTCACCGAAGTAAAAACGACATTTGCGAACAATTGACGACGCTTCCGAACCCTCACGTTCGTTTGGCGATCTTTTGCAGACTAAAATACGAATGCTGGATTTTGCCATTCGCGTTCTTCGCAAATCGTTCGCGTGCTCCGTGAAATCCCACCCTTACCAAGTTCATGCGAAATTGAAAACGTCCATATTCGTATTAACATCTTGTGTCAATTACGGGACAGTGTGACGCAATCCTTATAGTCTCACATGTATCAAAATGGTATACGCCACGATTCGTGCTATGGATAACATAATACAATATTTACCTGTATACAATGTGCTGCATAGTGTTTGTAAAAGTGATTATTCTTTTTATTTACGTATGGGCCTTCTGGGCCACATGCAAGTCGAGTTATGCTATAAGATGGTGGTGTCCGATGTATTTCCTTCCCCCTTTGTCAATGATGAAATTATGCAATATCGCTTTCTTTCTAGTTGTGTTATGTCAAGATAATGTTACACTTTTGACAATTCTTGCGTTGATTTGTTTGTCCTCCTTTTATACTTTCAAACTGATGAAAGTATCAATGCCGAATCTGGAGAAAATGCAACAACGAAGAAAACGAATTGTGCTAAAGCACAGACCCTATAGACATTCATCAAGATACCATCTTTTTTAAATATCAAATCTAATTTACAAAGAACCCAGAATTATCTTTCGTTTCTCCAGGTGAACAATTTCTCTGCCGTGTAATATCAAAATATCTTTCTTTCGAGCATGAGCAACACAGACGATGTTTTATCAAAAGTTTTGGTGTGTTTTATGTAAGTTTCTCTTTCCATCTCCTTAAGTATTTCTTCACAGTTTTGGTACGTTAAGAATTTTGAAACTCCGATGTCCTGACTTAACAGACCTTATAGCGGCAACGACACAACAACGTCCGAAGAATAAAGTTCCTCCAAAATTCCAATAAAACCGCAAGAGAGAGAGAGAGAGCAAAGGGTACCGTTTTAACAGACACACGACGAAAACCTTATCCGGGTAGGTTTCTACAACCACGCCTACCTGCCAATGAAATAATACAGAGCGTACCATTGTAAGAAAGATTCAAAGTTGATTGGATGAAAATCGGTTTCGGAATGTCTGAGATATCCAAACACAGAGTAAAACACAGCGATCCCAACAACAGGTTGGTCCCATCTTTTATTAGGATTGCCCTGTTTTGCATATCTCTCCCTTTTCAAAACCAATTTTCATCAAATAAACGTTGAATCTCTTTTGAAATTCATGCTCTTTCATATTTCAGAAGAGGTTTCTCTCTCAAAAAAAAAGTTTGAAAACCTGAAGCTTGGTCCCAATCAAAAATACACTATCCCTTTAACAGGCAAGGTAAAAATAATAACAATAATAATGATGATAATAAATGAATGAATGAATGAATAAATAAATAAATAAATAAATAAATAAATAAATATATCCTGATGTTACCAGGACGTTGCCGCGATGGTTCTCAGTTTGAAAGGCTCTGTTAAAAAGGGGTTTTAGTTTCACCACATCGAACGCCAGCATCTTCCTTGTGTCCACAGTTATGGTCGTACCATCCGTTGGAAGGACAGCTAGCTAGACTCCACTCCCAGCCGTTACATCTAACGTTGTCAAGTAGAATGGATCCTGATCCTAGTCCGTAAGTCCCTCCACTCACGGCCCGTGCGTAGCTTGTGGAATATCCGAGTTGTCTGCAGACGACCCGGGCATCATTGTCATCCCATTCGTCATCACACACTGTGCCCCAGGCTCCCTTGCGATAGATTTCAACACGGCCCTCGTAGTACGAGTTCCCTCCGACAAGGCGGATGCTGATGGGTTGGGAGGTGGTGGCCGGGTCATACCGGGGAGGTGGAGCTACCTCATATCCTTGGTCAAACCAATCTGATTGGAGACAGAGGACGTCCATACTGATAAAATGATATTTATTATAAACTAAAATACCATTAAAGTCAAATGTCTCAGTATTTTTTTTTCATAATTATGTTGAAATATCATTGCAAAGACTTGCGTCAAGATAGGTGCACATCAGCACTGAACATGTCGTGTACTTTGTCAATGGTAAGCAATCTCATACGCGGTCTTGTTGGAGGCTTGGCGGTGGGGGATTGTTTCCCCCTGACAGGAAAAAAAAAAACGGAGGCAGAGAACACCAAATGTTCAATCACAATCAAGAAATTACCAATGCTCCCACGATCGCAAACTTTTGATGTCTATTTCAGTTTCAAATTTAGCGGCTAATATGGATCCAGGTAACACCAATCTTTCTATTTATTTGGATACCTCTTGCAATAATTCGTTTTTGTGTCCCTTCTGATAGTCATGGAATCATCAATATTCGAAACCTGAGAACAGCTTGATCTATAGTTATTATGTGCACGATTTTTTTTTTTCAGTTCGCTTCAATTCATATAGTATTGCATCGGTTTTAACTGGCATTTTCTCAAACTCTCTGAAACTCGCTGAGGTTATTTCAATAAAAAAGATACGATTACTTCAAATCAATGTTAAAGTAATTATAGGCAAATATCAATACTACCAATCGATTTTTATCATTACGTATGTATAAGTAATCTAGAAAATCATTAAATGACGGCGTTTGTTTCACAAATTATACATTGTATAATAAACCTCCTCACCAATTTGGAATGAGAAGCTACCATGTCACCTATTTTACAATTGAAACTTTGTTAAAAACAAAACAAAACAAAACAAAACAAGAGACATTGTCTTCTGGGAAACATTCAATACCATTGACAGTGGAATATGGACTGGCCTTAAGGGGATACGACAGTAAAGAATATGCCAGTCATATCATTATTATCCATTTTGGACATCTTGGGCAGAAGCATCAATTTGGTATGAAAAAGTGACTATTTACAACTTTCCAATGAAAATTCCCGCTCCGCAGAGATTATTAATTTTGCAAAACCGTCAGCACATAAGCCAGTGTGACTTTCAAACTTATTAGTCTGAAATACTTAACATTAACCATGGCGTTCGTCAATATTTATGAGTCCTTTATTGCGTCATACCGCCCGTCACTTATGTCAGAAATATATTTTTCCCACCCCATTTCCTATATTTAAAGAAACTAAAAATTATTCTCCGGAAGCTCTCCGGAGGCTGTCCGGGGGCTGTTCACCGTCTTCTCCGGATAGCAATCTTCACCGGAGGCTACTCGAGGCTACCCTGCGTTGTGTGGCCTGTTACCAAGACGGTGCATATAAAAGGAACTGTTCAAATTCGGCCCTGATCATTATTTCGTGAGGGCATATTATTGAACTATCACATGACCGCCAGTGGAATTTCTGTAGGCTCCAACAGCAACTTGGTGAGCGACGGCAAGATCTTCGTTTTGATGTGCTGTTTCATTCGTGAAGTTCATAATATTGACTTCTTAAAATCCAGTCCAAATATAAGTTTGTCTGATTAGAAAAAGTAAAATCTTAAGAGTTCAACGGTATAAAGTTGACTGAAATATAAAAAATAAGAAAGTTGCGAAATTTCGAAGTTTTGCTAATTTCTGCCAAACAGTTCTTCTACAATGGATATTGAATATGCAAATGAGTGTGCTAACCGTGCCACACCTCACAATTTTCCAGTGATCGTGTAAAAAAAATGATGAATATTCAACGTTTCTGTCATTGAAGTCTGAAACAAGATGTTATTCCTGGTTGAATAACTTCAGAATAGTGATCGGTTGGATATAAGATGATATGAACCTCGGGCATAATTGCGTTTGAATAAAAACTGGAAATTTAAAAGAGATTTAAAATGTACAAACTAATGACAAGTTGAGAGGGGATGTCACGCTGACTTTGTCATTTGCATATTGATAGTGACTGTTTAAGAAGAGTTTTAAGAAAACTTAGAGACACTTCAAAGTATCATAATTTCATTGTTTTTCATCCGATTTCGATCAAAAATATACCCTTGAACTCGTAATATTTTACTTTTTTATCAGATTAACTTATATTTGGACTGGTTTCCCCCTTTGAACATCTTAACGAAGATTCGCATATTCATGGAGCCTTCGCATGTGGTTCGGGTACCGTCGTGTGACCCTCTATAGGCATCATACTCGCTTCGGCCGATGATTGGCCTTTCAACAACTTCACACGAAATTGAAAACGTCCAGTGACGAACTGACATCTTGTGTTAATCTCGGGACAGTGTGACGCAATCCTTAATCTCACATTTATCAACAAGGTATGCACTGCGATTCGTCATGTAAACTCTATAATGCAATATTTTTATCTGCATACACAAATCTGTGTTGTATAGCGCTTTGTAAAAGTGATTATTCTTTTTATTTACATTATGGTCTTACTGGGCCCCATCCAAGTCGAGTTCTGCTAAAATGGCAGTGCCCAGTGTTTGTCCTTCCTCCGTTATTAATGGTTACATGATGCAATATCGCTACTTTTCTAGTTGTGTTATATCAAAGTTCCTCTTTGGACAATTATTGCGTTGATTTGTTTTTCTTCTTTTACTTTCATATTTTTCAATCTATTTATGCTGGATCTCGAGAACATTGAACAGGATACCATTTTATAGTTTTTTTTTTAAAAATCTGGAATCGAATTTACAGACAATCGGGAACTGTCTTTCGTTTCTACAGATGAAGAATCTCGCTGCCGTGTAATATCAAAATATCTTACTTTCGAGCATGAGCAACACAGGCTATATTTTCTTTGGTATTTTTTATGTGTTTTATGGAAGCAATCTCATCTCGTTAAGTATTACTGCATAGTTTTGCTACGTTAAGAATTTTGAAACTCTGAAGTCCTGTCTTTACCAGACCCTATATCAGCAACGACACGACAACGTCCGAAAAATAAAATTCCTCCAAAATTCCAATAAAACCGGAAGAGAGAGTAAAGGGTAGGCCTACCGTTTTAACAGACACAGAACGAAAACCTTCACCTAGGTTTCTACAAACACGCCTACCTGCAATCGACGCCTATTGTCCCAGATTGTGCACATAGTAAATGCACTCACTGATCTCAACTACTGTACATAAACAATGACTGACATCAATGGTTACAATCCATGCACGTTATCGACGCGCGGCGAGTTAATCATTCTTTGTCTGCAATGCTGCGCATGCGGGTTGAGTGTATCAACGGAATTTTACCCTAGTTGCCTTCTTGTAGAAGGGTTACGAGGACACTGTCACGGTGTCAGAGTAATGCTAGGGTAGAATTTTGGAGAGGTTACCGCGGCAATTTCGGAGCAACTTTCTGCGGGACCGTTTGTTTCAAAGGGATTGGGTAGCTTTGGTGGAAATGAGGATTGGGCTGTTAACTTTTTACGAGATACCAAGAAACTTCTTATGAAATAATAATACAGAGCGCACCATTGTAAGAGGGATTCAAAGTTTATTAGATGAAAATCGGTATCGGAATGTCTGAGATATCCAAAACACAGAGTAAAACACAGCGATCCTAACAACAGGTTGGTCCCATCTTTTATCACGATTGCTCTGTTTTGCACATTTCCCCCATTTTCAAAACCAATTTTCATCAAATAAACATTGAATCGCTTTTGATATTCATGCCCTCTTTCATTTTTCAGAAGAGGTTTCTCATTATCTCACACACAAAAAAAAATTGAATAAAACCCTGAAGATTGGTCTCAATCAAAACTGCACTAGGCCTATTCCTTTAACAAGCAAGATAAAAATAATAGCATTAATAGTAATAATATGAAGAATAAATGAATGAATAAATAAACAAATACATCCTGACGTTACCCGGATGTTGCCGCGATAATAATCTTAGTTTGAAAGGACCTGTTAAAAAGGGGTTGAGTCTTACCACATTGAACGCCAGCATCTTCCCAGTGCCCACAGTCGTTGTTGTACCATACGTTGGAAGAACAGCTAGCTAGACTCGACTCCCAGCCGTCACAGCCAACGTTGTCAAGTAGAATGGATCCCAATCCTTCCCCGTACGTCCCTCCTCTCACAGCCCGTGCGCCGCTTGTGAAATATCCGAGTTGTCTGCAGACGACCCGGGCATCATCGTCATCCCATTCGTCATCACACACCGTCCCCCAGGCTCCATCGTGATAGATCTCAACACGACCCTCGAATTCCGAGCGCCCTCCGACAAGACGGACGCTATTGATGGTAGGCGGGGAGGTGGTGAACGTATCTGAGCACGAAACGTGGTGAAAACTCACTCATGTTATCCTCTTTCCTTGTCCAACATTTTTGTTAATGAATATCATACATACAAGCCCTCAATGTTATGACTATAACACACTGCCGAACTTTCCGTCTTGCTGTTCAACATTGCATTGCCTGTTTGATTATATATCAATACTATCTTCCGTGGACATGGATGTTAATGAGCACATGCACTTGTCACTGAACCCTCTAACGTTGTTACGTCACTAACGTTGGTACATCACTTCCATAATACAACCCTACAAGGTGATACCGTCAAAGGCTATTTTGGATCTGAGCTGGCACGCATCTCACTATCTACGCGTGTATTTGTGATTTAAAACTTGCTTTTTGATCACCCACTTTCTGAACTCTTGGATTTTGCAAACATGGCGTCCCCGTACACTGGCGAATCTGTGCAGAATCTCTCCTCAGATGTTTTCCAACAGCTTCGTCTCGAGAACAAAGAGATGCTGAAATCCATCAATGCAACTATTCACGAAGCTGTAAGCAAGGAATTCACGAAGCTACTCGACCGTCTCGACGAGCAACAAGGGCGAATTCATGAACCTGGAAGTAGCCCAACAAAACCAGGCGTCAACAATTGCCCAACTCCGAGCCACGGTCGACGTTCAATGTGACACCATTCAGAATCTTCAAAACTCCATCGCAGACCTGGAACAATACAGTCGACGTAACTGCCTACAGATCTTTGGAATCCCTGAGAATCGCGAAGAGTGCACAGACGACATTGCATGTGAAATCGCGAATGCCCGGCTTGGAGTGACGCTGTCAAAGGCGGATATGGACAGATCACACCGGACCGGATATCCGACGAGCGAATCTGCACAGCAGACATCGAACACCTCCGCGCACCATTCCCCGAAGAGGCGCCCACGTCCAATTGTCGTGAAGTTCGTCTCCTACCCACTGCGACAATCCGTTATCTCCCAGCGACGCAAACTGAAAGGAACCGGCATTGTGATACAGGAACAACTGACCAAACAAAACCAACAACTCCTGAGAGAGACACTGAGAAGCAAAAAAAGTTGTGACTGCCTGGTCAAGCGACGGCAAGATCATAGCTAGAGTCAACGCGACGAGTGGGAGAACCATCAATAGGGTGATCAGGAACGTCGCATATCCCTGTAGTAGTTTGACTTCACTCCATCCCCCCCCCCCCCCCTTCCCGGTCTGCCTCACACTTAATTTAATGTTTTGTTTTGTTTCGTTTTGTTTTGATCTGAGGCTACTTGCTCAGTAGGTCTTCTTTTTTTTTTAATCATCACACCTTTTGTATTTTTGGCAGAGTGATTAATTCGTATTTTGTACATGCCTCATTGTAAATTTCCTTGTTTATTTTGTGATAAAACTGTCAGAAATAATCAGGATGCTATTTTATGTGTAAGCTGTAGTGAATGAAGTCACTTGAAGTGCGCAAATATATCTGATAATGTATTCAAATCAGATGAAGATTGGATATGTGATTTGTGTGTTTGGAAATTGTTACCAAGTAATAATTGTACACAAGATGAGGTTTTCAGTAATGGCAACTGTAAAGAAACGGTAATTAATCATGTGCCTGGGCGTGTTATGCCAGCACCTTCCTCTCAATCGGCATCCGCGATTAACCCTGATATTTCTAAAATGAAAGGGGTAAAGATCGCCCATTTGAATTGTCTGTCATTGTTGAAACATATCGATGAAATTAGAGAAACAATTCATAGGTTGGATTTGGATATTTTTACTCTTAGCGAGACACATCTCTGTGCAGAGATTGATGACAGAGAAATCAATGTTCCTGATATTTTGATAAGACGAGATAGGAATAGATTTGGTGGAGGTGTGGCTTTCTATATAAAAGATCACCTTTCTTTTGTTGTGAGAAGTGATATGACGAAAGATGTAATGATTGAGTTACTTGTTATAGAATTGAGATTGGTAAAACAAAAACCATTTTTGGTGACTTGCTGGTATACGCCCCCGAATTCGTCATTAGAAATTTTTAATGCCTTCGAATGTGTAATGCAGAAATTGGACGAATCATAATTGATTTCCTAGTAATTGGAGATTTGAATTGTGATGTTTTGAGTCAGAGTAAATCATGGCAAACGAAGAAGTTATTTGATATTATGGAAGCATATAATTGTACCCAATTAATAACACGCCCAACGAGAGTAACAGAAACTTCCTCAACTGCAGTTGATTTGATATTAACTAATGTGTCATCTAAATTAGCATTCAGCGGTGTATATGAGCTGGCTATGACTGATCATTTCATGATATACTGTGTGTACAGTAAAGGTAAAACTTCAGATAAACCCCAAGTACATAAATGCAAATTTGTTCGCAGTTATAAGACATTTGATGAAGAAACATTTATACAAGACATCGGAGATATCAAATGGGACTCTGTGTATGAAGCAACCGATGATGTAGAAATGATGTATAACAGGTTTATATCACTGTTAAACGAGGTCATTGATCGCCATGCACCAATGCGTAAAGTGCGCGTTAAACAAAAAGAATCTCCGTGGATGACAAGTGACATCCTCACTCTGATTCGTGATAGGTACAAGCTTAAAAGAAAGGCAAAAAGATCGACCCTCGGACTGGGAAAACTATAAGATGGCTAGAAATGATGTGACTTTCAAAATTCGTCAAGTTAAACGCCAATTTATTATGAATAAGATTGAAATAGCTGGAAATTCTACGAGAGAAATTTGGCAATCTTTGAGGTATGTGTTACCAGGAAAGAAAACAGACTCACAAATCTCTTCAATCAATGTAAATGATGAGATAGTCAGTGGTAAAGGCTTAGACAGGGCTCGACACTAATGGTGGCCCGGTGGCCCGGGGCCACCAAAAACGCACGTCGGGCCACCAAAATTTCAGAACTTGAGATTTTGGTGGCCCGATCGGGCCACCAAAAAAGTCGGATGTTTGCCTTTACTTTTGGAAATGAACAGCGGTAACAATCGACTCCGTAAGATGCTAAAATAAATGTCAGATTTTTGCTTTTAATTTTGGAAATGAATAACGGTAATTTTCGACTCCGTATGATACTAAAATAAATGTCGGATGTTTGCTTATACTTCTGGAGATGAATAACGGTAAGATTAAGCTCCGTACGGTGCTAAAATCAATGTCAGATATTTGATTTTGTGTTTGGAAATGAATAAGGATAACATTCGGCTCCGGAAGATACTGAAATGTCGAATGTTTCTTTGACGTTCGGAAATGAATAATAATAATAATATTCAATTCCGTACAATGATAAAATAAATGCCGGATGTTTGCTTTTACGTTCGAAAGTAAATAACAATAACATTCGGCTCAGGAAGATGCTAAAGTATATGTCGAATGATCCCTTTGACGTTCGGAAATGAATAACAATAATATTCAACTCCGTAACGATGATTTATGTTGGATGTTTGCTTTTGCTTTCGAAAGCGAATAGCACATTCAGCTCCGGAAGATGCTAGAATAAATGTCAGATGATTGCTTTTACGTTCGGAAGTGAATAGTAGTGATATTCTGCTCCATACGATGCTAAAATAGCTGTCGGATGTTTGCTTTTAAATTTAGAAATGAATAACAGTAACATTTAGCTGAGTTCGATGGTAAAATTGATGTCTGATGTTTGCTTTGACATTCGGAAATGAATAACAATAGTATTCAACTCCGTGCGATGATAAAATAAATGCCGGATGTTTGCTTTTACGTTCGAAAGTAAATAGCAATAACTTTCAGCTCCGGAAGATGCTAAAATAAATGTCGAATGATCCCTTTGACGTTCGGAAATGAATATCAATAATATTCAACTCCGTACGATGATGAAATAAATGTATGATGTTTGCTTTTAATATGTTCGAAAGTAAATAGCAATAACATTCAGCACCGGAAGATGATAAAATAAATGTCGAATGTTTGCTTTGGCGTTCGGAAATGAATAACAATAGTATTCAACTCCGTATGATGATAAAATAAATGCCGGATGTTTGCTTTTACGTTCGAAAGTAAAAAGCAACATCATTCAGCTCCGAAAGGTGCTATCTGAATAAATATCGAATGATCCCTTTGACGTTCGGAAATGAATAACAATAATATTCAACTCCGTAATACGATGATTAAATAAATGTCGGATGTTTGCTTTTACTTTCGAAAGTAAATAGCAATAACATTCGGCTCCGGAAGATGCCAAAATAAATGTCACATGATTGCTTTTACGTTTGGAAGTGAATAGCAGTAATATTCTGTTCCATAATAATGAAGCTAAAATAAATGTCGGATATTTGCTATTACATTTCGAAATGAATAACAGTAACATTCAGCTGCGTTTGATGGTAAAGTAAATATCTGATGTCTGCCTTGACGTTCAAATATGAAAAACAGTACCATTCGGCTCCGTACGATGCTAAAATAATTGTCAGATGATTCATTTCACTTTCGGAAGTGGACAGCAGTGACATTCGGCTCCGTACGATAATGAAATAAATGTCGGATGTTTGCTTTTGAATTTGGAAATGAATAACGGTAATATTCCGTTCAAAGTATTATTCAAAAATATTATTCAAATTTACATTTGAAAAAGATTAACGGTAACATTCGGCTCCGTATAAGGTGTTGAAATACTTGTAAATGTTGGATGGATGGTTGCTTTTACAATCAGAAATAAATAACGGTAACTTTCGGCTCTTTACAATGCTAAAACAAATGTCGGATGTTTACAAATGTCAGCAAATGCTCCCACTTTCTCATTTCAAATATAAATTTTGACCACCTAAATAGGCATCAACTTTTATGATGATCTATAAGCCTATAGGAATAAAGAGCCTTCGGAATAACGAACCTTCGGAATAACGAGCTGTAACCAAATTTTCAGCAGTTACTTTGCTCTTAATAGATCTATAAATTTTTATGAAACCCGAAATTCGTGCAATATGTATGTTCCATTTTACCGATATAAGATATCAAGAAGTAGTATAAGATTTGTAGGTCCAAAATTGTGGAACAGTTTAAACATTGATTTAAAACAAAGTCCATCTCTTGCATCATTCAGAAGAAAATATAAGTTACAGCTTATTTCAAATTATTGTATATTAATGTGTAGTCCTACCTGGCTAAGTGATACATAATGTCCTGTTTTGTAGACTGTTTTCGTTTTGTAATAGTTTATTTTGTCCTCTGTAAGTACATATAGTACTTGTAATTGCTTTATGTGCTTGGTATTAATTATTCTATAACGCTTCAATTGATAACTGTTAATTATGATATCATTATTTTAACTGACTCTCTTTTTCTTCATTTCGTCTATGGGGTTCGGCCTCGAAAGGTCAATGGCCTATTGCTGTTCCCCTCCACACTCGCCACATATCCTGAGTCACAAACTTTGATTTTTATACATGTGCATTATTTTGTTATTGATTTTTTTTCTGTGTGTACATTTTGTTACGCTCACATGAAATCACATTGATTTCATTTTTCTTTTTTTATGAGATGTGGAAAATAAACTTGAAACTTGAACTTGAATGTTCACCTTTTTAACAATGTAGTAATTGTAGAGCAATGCTTCCTCTAGTAATTAGTTGCATTTTTGGATACAAAAGTGCCTTTGCTATACGGCACCATGGAATTTCGAAAACATGTACGTTTGGAACATATTTGTATGTATTAGCGTTATTATGACATTATATGTTTTCTATGTTGCCGTGAGGGTTGAGTATTTTTGGCACATCCCACAGGGTTGCCATTTAATGCTCACCCTCTTCACTGTATAGATCTTGTAAAGTGAAGTCTCTTCTATCATTTTCATTACTTGTCATCGATGAAATTTGTATTTGCTGTATTGCCGGGACTACTTTTACAACTATTCACGCTAGAACAAAGGTATTTAAGTTGCTAATATCTGTGTTTTGTGACAAGAGGGCGTGAGCTTAGGTGTCAATTTGGACACTTCCCAAGGGATTAATTTTGAATGTTCACCCTTTCGACAATATAGTTATTGTAGAGCAATGTCTCCTCTTTTAATAAGTTGTATTTTTTGGAAACAAAAGTCCCTTTGCTATATGGCACGATGGCATTTTAAAGGCATATACGTTTGAAACATAATGTTCGCATTACATACGATTTGATATGTTTTATATATTGCCGTGAGGGCGGAATATTTTTGGCACATCCCACAGGGTTGCCATTTAATGTGCACCCTCTTCACTGCATAGATCTTATAAAGTTAAACCTCTTCTATCATTTCCATGACTTTTCATTGTTAAAAAGTGTGTTTGCTATATTGCCGGAACTACTTTTAAAACCATCCACGCTAGAACAACGGTGTTTGCGTTGCTAATATTTGTGTTTTGTCTTAAGGGGGCTTGAGCGTAGGTGTACCTTTGGACCATTCCCATGGGGTTGTCTTTTAATGTTCACCCTCTTGACGATACGGATATTGTAGAGCAAAGTCTCCCCTATTAACTACAATGTATTTATTAAAACAAAACTGCCCTTGATGTACGGCACGATCGAAGTTTGAAAATATGTACGTTTGGAACATATAGTATATTCGCGTTAATGATATTCAATGTTTTCTATATTGCCATGAGGGTGGTGTACTTTGGGGCACATCCCACAGGATTGGCATTTAATGTGCATCCTCCCAACAAATAGATATTTTGAAGCAATGCTTCTCCTTTCACGACATTCATTGATATAAAAGTGTGTGGCTGTATTGCTGGAACTACTTCTAAAACCATGCACGAAAGAACGTCGGTATTTGCGTTCATAATATCCGTGTGTTGTAATTACGGGGCTTGAACGGTGGTGTAATTTTGGACACTTCCTAAGGGATTGCTTTTCAATGTTCACCCTTTTGACAATATAGTTAATGTGGAGCATTTTTTCTTTTCGAAATTATATTGCATTTCTTACAAACAAAAGGACAATTGCTGTACAACCGAAACGGCAATGTGAAGGCATGGAAAATTGAAACATATTTGTGCTATATGCTAGTGCATAAGAGGCCCAGATTATGTACGTGGAAATGTTTGCATCGCACTAACTGACATTGTAAACATAGGTTTCAACACTTCCGGTGTTCCAATCTCAAACCTAGAAGCATTGTTTTCATGGAAACACTGTATTTTTATCATTATGGGAGCTGATTTGCATATTATGCAGGGGCGTCACCAGTTTTTTTTCAAGGGGGTGCGTTTTGAAAGTAAATGTAAACTGTGAGTTTTTTTTTTTAATAATTTGATTTATTGCCTCCTGTGTCATCGTGTACATTTACACATACTACATTGTACATACTAGTACATGCGATTGTATACATACACGAATTCTTTCGCTATGAAATTACGTGACGGTGTGAGATCCTCGGCGATGATCTATTCCGCTCCTTCATTGCGGAGGGTGATGGAGGGGGATACCCCCTCCCACCGTATAGGAACTTTTTGTAAAAACAAGAGTGTAAAAGTCGCGCTTATATAGAGCATAGTAAAAATAAATATACTATGAAGGACTATTACGTGGGTACATTTTATGTGACGGTGTGATGTGAGATCCTCGGCGAGGGAGCGAAGTAACCAAGCGGGAGAGGGTGTAGGAGGGGGGGATACCTCCTTCCCCCTCCCACCGTAGGAACGTTTTGTAAAAACAGGAGTGTAAAAGTCGCGCTTATAGAGCATAGTAAAAATAGATATACTATGAAGGACTATTACGTGGGTACATTTTATGTGACGGTGTGATGTGAGATCCTCGGCGAGGGAGCAAAGTAACCAAGCGGGAGAGGGTGTAGGAGGGGGATACCCTCCCATGGATGGACTTTTTGTGAAAAGAAGAAAAAAAGGAGAATTGCATAACAATTAAATGCGAGCGAGCGGAGCGAACGAGCTTGAAAAATTTTATATTTTACAATCCCAAACTGCGGTTTGTAGCTTTATTTTTTCGCTTTGGAAATGAAGGGGGCGCACCAGGCGCAACTGCTGGCAATTACTGGCGGCAACATGAGGATAATGACATAACGATTAAATGCGAGAGAGCGTAGGGAGCGAGCTTGAACATTTTGACATTTTACAGTCCAGTAACTGCCGTTCTTAGCTCTATCTTTTCGCTTTGGAGATTAAAGGGGGGGGGGGGGGGGCGCACCGGGCGCAACTACTGGCAATTACTGGTACTCGCAACGTCAGGAGAATGGCACAACGATAAAATGCGAGCGAGCGAAGCGAGCGAGCTTGAAAATTTTGGCATTTTACAGTAAAATAAAAATGTCGTTTTTAGCTACATCTTTTCGCTTTGAAAATTAAGGGGGCACAGCAGGCGCAACTGCTGGCAATTACTGGCAGTAACATCAGGAGAATGGCAAAGCGATTAAATGCGAGCGAGCTTGAAAATTTTGACATTTTACAGGCAAAAAATTACAGTTTGTAGCTATATTTTTTTTCGCTTTGGAAATTAGGCAGGACGCACCGGGAGCAACTGCTGGCAATTACTGGCAACAACATCAGAAGAATGGGATAACGATTAAATGCGAGCGAGCTTGAAAATGTTGACATTTTACAGTCCAGTAACTGCCGTTTTTAGCTCTATCTTTTCGCTTTGGAGATTAAAGGGGGGGGGGGGGGGTGGCGCACCGGACGCAACTGCTGGCAAATACTGGAAGCAACGTCAGGAGAATGGCAGAACGATAAAATGCGAGCGAGCGAAGCGAGCGATCTCGAAAATTTTGGCATTTTACAGTAAACTAATAATGTCGTCTTTAGCTACATCTTTTCGCTTTGAAAATTAAGGGGGGCGCAGCAGGCGCAACTGCTGGTAATTACTGTCAGTAACATCAGGAGAATGGCAGAGCGATCAAATGCGAGCGAGATTGAAAATTTTGACATTTCACTGTCAAAAAAACTTCCGTTTGTAGTTATATTTTTCGCTTTGGAAATAAGGCAGGCGCACCGGGAGCAACTGCTGGCAATTACTGGCAACAACAACAGGAGAACGGGACACAAACGATTAGATGCGAGCGAGCGGAGCGCGCGACCTTGAAATTTTTGACATTTTACTGTCAAAAAAAAAACAACTTTTGTAGCTATATTTCTTCGCTTTGGAAATGAAGGGGGCGCACAGGGCGCAACTGCTGGCAATTAGTGTCAGTAACATCTCAGGAGAGTGGCATAACAATTAAATGCGAGCGAGCGGAACGAGTGAGCTTGAAAATTTTGACACAGTCAAAAAACTGCCGTTTGTAGCTATATTTTTTCGTTTTCGAAATTAAGGGGGGCGCATCGGGCGCAACTGCTGGCAATTACTGGCAGCAACATCAGGAGAATGACATAACGATTATATCGTCTGTATCACTTCAGTCAATCAATTTTCCTTACAACGTTTTTGTTACCCCAAGGTTCCACGATTATGTTTTCTCAATTTACTTTGTTTTGATTATGCAACCTTATTCTATGTTACCCCCCAAAGTGAAATGTTTATGTTCTTTTCGAAAAATGAAATAAAGTTTGAATTGAATTGAATTTATTAAAATGCGAGCGAGCGGAGCGAGCGAGCTTGAAAATTTTGACATTTTACAGTCTAAAAACTGCCGCTTGTAGCTATTCCTTTTCGATTGGAAATTAAGGAGGGGGGGGGGGGGGCACCGGGGGCAACTGCTGGCAATTTAATACTGGTAGCAACATCAGGAGAATGGGCAAAGCGATTAGATACGAGCGAGCCGAGCGAGCGAGCGTGAAAATTTTGACATTTTACAGTCCAAAAACTTCCGTTTGTAGCTTTGTTTTTTGTTTTAGAAATTAAGGGGGGGGGGGGCGGTGCGCCACTGGTA